>NW_027600478.1:0-14108 GCF_964194155.1 Cetorhinus maximus | reverse complement strand
TAAGTCGGGGCATGAGATCAAGTAATACGTGCTGTGTTGCAAAGAAAATGTGTAGGAGTTTGAGACATGCCTGGACAGAGCAGACCACACATGGCATGGCGAGTGACAAACAGAAATGAGTCCTCCAGCAAATCGAATGGAGTACAAAGCTGCTTTCATGCTAAAGGTCGCAATATTTGTTAACTCGGTAAATAACTGCTGCAGCGGGGGAATTTGGTGTTAGTGGAAACACTGGTGTGAGAATGGAAGAAGTTGGATACTGCCCTGAGGAAGATGCCCAAGACCAAATGCACCATGAGAACAGGGAGCAGCCACTGGCTTGATCATGAGAAGCATGTATCAGAATGGGTCCTTAAAAATCATCAGAATGGTTATGTCGTCACCGGAAATGCAGTGCGTATATATGCGCTTAAGTGACCAAATCAAACCCTGAGTCCAGCAAAGGTTTCAGACAACAACTAGCTGCTGTATAGAAACAATCTAGTGTTGTGACAGAGGCCCAAGGTCTCTCAGAGACTACCAAGTGATCTTGATGCCAAAATTACCAGTTTCTAGCGGTTCATCATCAGATAGTGGCAATAAACAAATACCCATTAAGTCACATTGGCCAAATGGGTGAAGGGCCCATGAATTTTGCTATGTCCAGCAGTCAAACATGAGAAAACAAGATTCACGGTGGTACCAGTCTGTATGGTCGATGGAACAAAAGTAAAGCCAATGATAATTTTCAAATCATGCTGAACATCAAGTTCCCTGCAGGAGTTTTTGTGCATGCCCATATCAATGTTGGATGGAGTGAAGTTATGGATTGTTGTGTGTAATAGGCATCCCACTGGCCTATGCAAAGAATGCAACTTATGAGAGTGGGGCATGGTCAGATCCCATATAACCAATGAAATCAAGAGATGCCTGTGAAGAAACATCACCCAAATTGCAGTTGTACGAGGGAATCAAATCGACAATGGTTTCATGGTGGCCATTACTGAGGCTAGTTAGAATGTTTGGATGTGTACCTCAAGAAGCAATTCAAGGATTATTTGCGTCAAATGGAATAGGTGAATGGTTGACAGAGAAAAAACTTTCACAAGGAAAGGAGATATGTGCGCTGCCCTGCTTGATGTTTTGTTGGTTTCATTATCAAATTGTGGGATGATGTTAGTGCACCAAGTGCCATCAGAGCGTTAAAAAATGCAGAGTACCCAATTCAGTGGATGGAGAGGAAGATGATTTGTTGTGGACAGATGATTCTGAAAGCAAAAGGGCCAAATCTGACCCAGAGTGGGATCCTTTACACGGAGTCAGAATGAATTCAATGAACTCTTTGCATGGTTGGCAAAGACAATGAATTTGACGGTTTTAAAATGCTTTAACTGTGGTTAACTATATCACCCGCACCAACACCGGTGGTGAACATTGTATACTTTGTGTATAAGTCAACCCCCAGTTTATGGAAGGATTTTTAGAGGCTTCAAATGTTAATTTATATGTTGCGATCTATGGTAGTGCAAATATGGAGTCTCATTCCATCAGGTTTTGAATTTTTTAGGGAGATTTTAAAAATGTCAAAACATAAATTACTTTTCTTATTCTTTTTATTTCTGTCTCTTAGTCCAATCTTTCTTTTCCTCTCTTTATTTCTCTTCCTGGACCTAATTTGACATTGAATTCTTCTCTTTTAATTCACCTTCCTTCTCAGTCCTACTGTTTATCTCCCAAACCTTAAGGAGATACCCTGTCAGATGCCATGTTCACTCAGGTCCCAGATGCCCTGTTTCATTCATTGTGCCATTATCAGCACACACTTTCAGCAGCTTAGTGGGAAAAATGATTTTTGAGCTGACTGGGTGTAGAGGCAAGCCTATCTAATGAGAGACACCACTGGGTGCGCTGCTGTAATGAAACCTGGCTCCATGTTTCATGCCAAGTGTGACCTTAGGTTACTAGTAAATTGCTATATGTTATTCTATAGTCCAATGTATATGCTTCAAAGAAAGTTCAAAAGATACTGGTTATGCAGTTCTTGTAATAATTTTTAAGAAATCCTGATAGCGCAGAGCATTTCTGCTTGTTCTGTGAATCTTTCCTGTTCTATGAAGGAGCAGATGTCTTTGATGTGGTCTGCACACAAAGCAAGCAGCACTGACATGACAAGACAGAAAATCATGTTAACAGCATGTGTGGCATTTCCATCTGGAGGATGGCTTAACCAGGGTCTCTGTGGCTGTTTTCTGTAAGAACGATAGACAGCTCTATGAGCCAGTACCTTTCAGTTTGTGATGCTTTTGTTTCACGGTATAGAACCAGACTCCAGTGACTAATCTCCCTCTCTCTGTGTTCAAAAACAATACTAGTTCTGAATTAAACCTTTCTTCTCTTTATTTTGCTCCTTTGTTCTGGGGAATCTTCTTGCAACAGCTGGCATTCATTTATTGATTCTTATGCTAAAGAATATCTCAAAGCTTTACAAAGGGGAGAGGTGGATGCCAAGCAGGAAGAAGCAAGATTCAGCAGAAGAACTGATGACATTGTCAACTGCTCCTTTTTCTTTTTAAGGAAGCTGTTGAAGTAGGGAGACAGATAGTGGGGCGACGTGATTTTGGAACAACGTTTGAGAGGCTGGGACGTGATGGCTGAAAGATTGACCTCCAATGGTGCAAAAGAGTGGGTGTGAGACGAGGAATAATCCAGGGTCAGGGGAACAGAGAGGACAGATTGAGATGTATTCACAACATTCAAACAAAACTTGTTCAAGCTACATTCACCCACACCGCCCTCCCAGTCTGGTATAAAACACAGTGGGCGGGGTTTTCCACACCCGCCCGCCGACGGGATCATCTGGTCCTGCTGCAAGTCAATGGATTTATGGCTGGGGCGCCGCCTCGCCTGTGGCGGGTCCTGCCCACAACATAGCCAGAAAATCCCGGCCAGTGTTTTAAGGACGGCAGTGCTTCTCAATGTCTGTCTCTCTGAGAGTCTTTATCGAACTGAACTTAAGTCTGTTTCCAGTGAGCTGCCTCATGGTAAAGGTCACATGACTACAGCAAGCTAGATAGGACATGTAGAGATGATTACATTTCAAACCCAAACACCCCCCTTTTCATACCAAACAAAAGATACACACATCGTCCTTTCCCTAATGAACAGAAGACACGTTTGTATGCATGATCATGTGTAACTACGTTCCCCAAGTTAACCACTATACACCCACTGTTCTTATGCATTAACAACTGTTTGTTCTACCTGTCAGTCTCTGCACCTTATTGTATACAATCGTGCAGTGTCTTAATGGTATGCACGCGTGTTGACATTGGCTGTTCGTCTGGATGACGCCCCCTCTCCGGGGAGTGTCGTTCCCATGGCACTTGTTGCCTGGGTAACTGTTGTTTTTCCATTGCGGTTGTTGGGGGCACGTGAACCTCTGGGATTGATGGTAGTTCTGTACTCAATATGGAATCTTTCAGAGTAGTAACACTTTTCCTGCCTGCCGTTTTGCCTGCTGTACATCTGGTTGAGTTTCTTCAACTCCCGCTTTGGGTTGCCAACTGTGTAACTGAGGATAATTGTTTCTTCCTGGTACCTTTGTGTCATCTCCGACATTTGTTCAGATTTTGCACAACTTGGTTCATTGAAGACTTCAGTTTACCACGTGTGTTCAAAGGTATATACTCAGCTTGAATCTTGTGCTTCAAATCTTGCAGTTCAGCTGTGTTGTAGATTTGCTTCACTTATCTTCAGTTCACGCATTTCATCGCATTTACATGGTCGGCAACCATCTTGTGGTTTACTTGAACATTGTTTCCCTCCCTCTGGGGTTTTCTGTCTCCCTCACCCTGGGGTCTTTTGTTGCCCTCCCTCTGGGGTCTTTTGCTGCTCTTACTTTGTTGGCACGTTCAGTGTTACTAGCCCAAGCTTTAGACTTGCTTCAGCTGAGATAAGTGGCTGTTGCATCCCATCTATGACCTGGAACTCTAAATCTTCCTCCTTGCTATTGCATTGGGCTCTTAAAGTAATTTGTCCTCTCGGTATGAGTGTCGAGCCATCATAAAGCCTCAACCCTACTTTCAAGGGTTTCGGATCCCACTAGTGCCACTTTGCACGGGTCTATGAAGGTCATTATGTTGCATGACGCACCAGTGTCTATCTGACATTTCTTGTTTACTTGATACTCTCCCTTTGCTGTCATCATTGTAACAGTCACAAACCATTTGTTGCCTATGGATTTGATGGAACCAACCTGTTATATCGTGTATAGTTCTTCATCAGACTCTTCTGCTGATATCTCTCCGGTGGCCATCTGTATAGGCATGTTTTGCTGTTTTCTTGCTAACCACTTGTGTGTGAAAAGATTCTGGTTCTTGCAGTTAAAACACTGCTTCCCCCATGCTGGGCAGTCGTTCTTTTCCTTTGTATGCTGTCTTCCGCACTATTTGCATCCTGCCCTTTGTCTGTGATTGCTCTCCTGTTTCGGCCCGGAATGTTTCTCAGCATAATGTATCTCCTGGTCTGCTGTGTCATACATATGTTCTAGCTGACGTTTCACAACTTCTGCATTTTGACACACATCTGTTGTTTCCTTTAGTGTCAGTTTCTCATTTCTCAGTGGACTTGCTCTCATCGAGGGGTCTCTCACGCCTAAGACTAATCCACCTTTAATCAGATCATCTTTTAGCTGTCTGATTTCACATGATTCTGCAAGCTGCGTCACTGCCGTCACATAGAGTGCAATGGTCTCGTTCTCACCCTGAGCTCTAGTGTTGAGGACATAGCATCCATATGTAACATTCACTCAGGGTTCAAAGCATTCGTACAAGGCTTTAAAAGTCTCTGTCGTCTTTTGTCTTTGTTCATTGGTCAGATTTAGGGCGGTATACACTTTGTAGCAGTCCCTCCCCAGCAGTGTTAGGAATGTGACGACTCTTATCAGCTCAGGCTTGTTGATTAAGTCTGTTGCAATCTCATTGTTTTGACATTGTAAGTGGAAAAACTGCCAATTTTGCCACATATCACCATTCAATTTTACTGGAGATGGGATTGGAAAGTTTACTGCAGTCATTGTACTCACTCAGTATTTACTTGCAGCCTTCTGTATGTGTTTGTTTTCGTTTTGTCCTTTTGGGTTTGCTTTTCCTTTGTCCTTTTTCAGTAGCTTTCTGCAGATTCGAACTTGTCTGTGTGCCTCTCTGAGCTGTGTCTTCTCTGCAGCCAGTATTTTACTTGCAGCCCTCAGTCAATGTTTGCATTTCCTTTCAGCAGCTTTTTTTTTTTACAGATTATAATATTTCCATGTGCCTGGGTTCTTAGTGTGTTCTCTGCAGAATTTGCAAGATTCAAAAATCTGTTTTATCCCACTCCTGACAACATGGGCAGGATTTTAGGTTGGTGTGTGGGCGCGATCGGCAGGGCCAGGAGTGCCCGGGGAACGGACCGCTGACCACGATCGGCTCCCGACCCCGATTTCACGTTGGCTGGCCAATTAACGGCCAGCCAGTGTGAAACGTGCACTGAAATGCTCAGCGCTGCCAGGGTGGGGGTGGGTGCAGGAGGAGGGCGGGCGCTGACGTAATCACGGGCGTGGGCGAGCGCGGAATGAAAGCCCCCTGAAGGCAGAGAGCTGCCTCAGGGAGCTGAAGACTTCAAAAGTATTAAATAAAGATTTTAAGATCAGAACAAAAATGTCTAAGCATCACAAACAGTCTCCTGAACATGTACATTATAAAAGTTCTGTCCATAAATTTTGTTAAAATTTAATAACGGAAACCTCAACCTGCCTTGGATGAGGTTTCATGGAAAAATGTAAAAGCCGCCTGGCCGATTCGCCCATCCACCAACCGTAAGGTTGGACGGACCATGAAAAATCGGGGACAGTTACAACTTTAATGGGCTTAATTGCCCTCTTAATTGTCGGTGGGCGCGCTTCCGACTTTTGCACGCGCCCTCCGACCGAAATACCAGGAGCTATTTTACGCTCGAGCAGGTCAGGTGTGCGCCCGCATGCCGAACCGAAAATTCTGCCCCATGTCTCAATTTTAAGGGCAGCAGCGCTTCTCAGTGTCTCTCTGTGAGAACCTTTGGTGAGCTGAACTTAAGGTGTCTGCTTCCAGTGAGCTGCCTCGTTGTAGAGGCCACATGACTACGGCCAGCTAGATAGGGCATGTAGAGCTGATTACATTTCAAACCTAAACACGGGATTGTGCATGCAAAAGTGTCTTTTGTTCGCTAGGAGAAAGGGGATGTTTGTATCTTTTGTTCTATATGAAAAGGGGGACATTTGGGTTTTGAAATGTAACCAATCTGATGTCATCCATCTGGCATTCTGTAGTAATGTGACTATGTCATTACGCTGCCTGTCTGGAGGCAGACAAGCCTCTGACTGAGAGCAGAATGAAGTACAGTTGTCCTTATACACGAAACACACAGATTGCTGTTACAGATTTCTTTTGGTGTCAAAGTACTTTCTATAGTTAGATTAACATGTTCTCAAAGGCTACCATGCGAGTGTAACCATAAAATTTCAAAAGATTGTAACCCCATTACTTTAAATGCAGGAGAAAGAAAACGGATTAGGAGTCGCCGACTCTTCCATGTGGCGCCTTGCAGCAGATGCTTGATTTTTTTTTGTGAAACTACTGGGTGTCTCAGAGCAGCCCTCAACCTGCACTATAAATATCTTGCCTGGTAATAAGCTGAGGCAAGACTGTCTAACGGTGCTAAATGCAGGTGTTGCAATAACAAGCAATTATTTTTCTTTCACTTCTTCTAAACTTCCGGTACTTTTTTCCTTTGTCTTTCTTCTTTGAAGATCATGATTTAACTATGATATTTTCCTGCAGAAGTTGGTAGTTCTTCTGTGCCTTGTTGTATATTCACCAGTGTGTCCAGATAGTGAATATCAGTAAGGTATTTGACCTGGACTGAGGGAAGGGAATCGCTGACCGATCCTTTGCTTCCCCAAAGATTTGTAGCATGCATTCCCAGAATGCATTCCGAAATTGGAACGTGACTGTTTCCCCTTTCATTAAATGCTGAGACAAATTGCAGTCCGGTTGAAGATGGACCTCTCCTGTCCTGTATGTCTTCACCACACCACATGGTACATTTATCCACTGAACCATCAAGCAGGGGGTAAAGCACATCTTAAATGAACAGCGGGCCAAATACAACTATCTTTTCTGAAAGAAAAACTCAGAAGAAGAGTCATACGGACTCGAAACGCTAACTCTGCTTCTCTCTCCACAGATGTTGTTAGACCTGCTGAGTTTTCTGGCATTTTCTGTTTTTGTATCTTTTCTTCATGTTGATTTAGTTCATGGGTGTACATTTTGCACTGCTTCGGGATGATTAAAGACAAGGCTGAAGCATTAGCAACCGTCTTCATCCAGAAGATGCCGGGTGGGTAATCCACTTCGGCCTCCTCCTGAGGTCCTCAGCATCACAGATGCCAGTCTTCAGCCAATTTGATTCACTCCTCGTGATATCAAGAAAGGCTGAAGGGACTGGATAGTGCAAAGGCTATGGGCCTTGACAACATTCCTGCAATAGTACTGAAGATTTGTGCTCCAGGACTAGCCATACTCCTAGCCAAGCTGTTCCAGTACAGCAACAAAACTGGCATCTATTCGGCAATGTGAAAAATTGCTCAGGTATCCTTGCCCACGAAAAACAGGGGGAGGCAGTAACGTAGTGATATTGTCACTGGACCAGTATTCCAGAGACCCAGGGTAATGCTCTGGTGACCTGGGTTTGAATCCCACCACGGCAGATGGTGAAATTTGAATCCAATAAAAATTTGGAATTAAAAGTTTGATGATGACCGTGAAACCATTCCCGATCGTCAAAAATCCCATCTGGTTCACTAATACCCTTTAGGGAAGGAAATTTGCCGTCCTTACCTGGCCTGGCCTACATGTAACTCCACCATCTGCAACGTACAAGTCAGGAGTGTGATGGAATACTTTCCACTTGCTTGGATCAGTGCAGCTCCAAAAGCATTAAAGAAGCTCGACACCATCCAGGATAAAGCAGCCCACTTGATTGGCACCCCATCCACCACCTTAAACATTCACTCTCTCCACCAACAATGCAAAGTGGCAGCAGTGTGTACTGTATGCAAGATGCACCTGCAGCAACTCATCACCCCTCCTTCGACAGCACCTTCCAATCTTGTGATCTCTACCAGCTAGAAGAACAAGGATAATAGATGCATGGAAACGCCACCACCTGCAAGTTCCCCTCCAAGTCACACATCATCCTGACTTGGAACTATATTACCATTCCTTCACTGTCAATGTGTAAAAATCCTGGAACTCCCTCCCTAACAGCACTGTGGATTTACTTGTATCAGATGGACTGCAGCGGTTCAGGAGCCACCTTCTCAAGGGAAATTAGGGGTGCTCAATAAATGCTGGACCAACCGGCAGCGCTCACATCCCATGAATGAGTTTTTAAAAAATGAAAAAATTACTTACATTAAAGATGTAGAGATACTGCGCTAGATCCCATCCATGCCACATTCCCGTCCCACCCCAAGTGGACTATGGGTGGCTGGACTGCAGAACATGCTGACCACTGCCCAACAGTTCTGGCAGAAGACCCAGCACAGGTTGAGGGCCAGGCTTCCCACCGATGAGGTGGCGGGCTGCTACCTGAGATTGCGCACCTTCGGGCAGCCCTTTGCTTTTGGGCTGCCACAATGTCAGGCCTCTCGCCCAGACTTTGAGGGCAGAAAAAGATGAGTCCATTGGGGTGGGACCAGTTTCCCAATCTCTGTGCAGTAGGGGGAGGATGCCAGAGGACCAAGTGCCTCAGGCTGGTCCATGGAGCCCTGGAGCAGTCATGCGCAGACATAAAGGAGTACTTGCATTTGGTTTCCTTGAGCCACTGGACAAAATAGTGGGGAGCTGGCATCTGGATCCAATTGATGTTACAGGACACCAATTTACAAATCTAAACGAACTGTTGACCCTCTAAAGGGAACCTGCAGCTTGAAAATTCAGCTGATAAGGAGCACCAGGGCGATGGAGAGGAAGGAGCTGCGCCGTCCAGTTCCCGAAGCAGATACTGAACGACTTCTGCCAAAAAGACAGAGGGCCAAGGGATACCCCAAAAAGTGTGTCAGTCACGTTTTCTTACTGATCTTAACAAAAACAATTGACACTTATGTTTAATTTTTAAAAAATTTGTTCATGGTCACTGGCCAGGCCAGCATTTATTGCCTGTCCCTTATTGCCCCAGTTCAGGGGGCATTTAAGATTCAACCACGTTGTTGTGGCTCTGGAGTCGCATGTAGCTAAGGACAGCAGATTTCCTTCCCTAAAGGACATTCGTTTTTACAACAATCATCATTTAGACTTTTAATTCCAGATTTTTTATTGAATTCAAATTCCACCATCTGCCATGGTGGGATTCGACCCAAAGCATTACCCTGCGTTTCTGAATTACTAGTCCAGCAACAATACCACTACGCCAATGCACTAGGCCCATTGTTTCCCATTACTGACAGTGGATGACATTAGGTACAGCTTTGATAGATATTTGTACATCTTCAGCAACAAAAAAGAAAACATAAAGCTCATCCTGATACCACGCCTCAGACTTCTGTAGTTGCAACTACAAGAAGTAAATGTGTATGGTATCTGATTTAAATCTTTTTAGGCTGACAGTTCAGGATGAATTATGTACCATACAATCCCCATTTGATGCACCAGTAATTGGGACATGTAATCTGCCAGGCAGTTTGTATTGCAGCTTTGAAATGTCAGACATCACTGCTTAATCGGAATTGGTATTGAATCAAAGAGCAGGTCAGAGGCTGGGAATTCTGTGACGAGTAACTCACTTCCTGACTCCCCAGATCCTGTCCACCTTCTACAAGGCACAAGTCAGCAGTGTGATGGAATACTCTCCATTTGCCTGGATGAATGCAGCTCCAACAACACTCAAGAAGCTCGACATCAAGCAGCCTGTTTGATACCCCATCCACCACGTTAAACATTCAATCCCTCCAACACCGATGCACACTGGCGGCAGTGTGTACTATCTATAAGATGTACTGCAGCAACTCAACAAGGCTCGTTCAACAGCACCTTCCAAACCCGCAACCTCTATCACCTAGAAGGACAAGGGCAGCAGATGTGTGGGAACACCACCAACTGCAAGTTCCCCTCCAAACCACACACCATTCTGACTTGGAACTCTATCACTGTCGTTGAGTCAAAATCTTGGAACTTCCTTCTTAACAGCACTGTGGGTGTACCTACACCATATGGACTGCAGCGGTTCAAGAAGGTGGCTCACCACCAATTTCTCAAGGGCAATTAGAGATACTCAGTAAACGCTGTCCTTGCCTTCGGCACTCACATCCTGTGAAAGAATAAATAAATACAAGAGCTTGAAAACAAGCTGTGAATCTGAGCCTGGCAAGGTGTGAATAAGCACATTTCAACTCTGGCAAGCACAAGCCAGTTCCAAGTGGACTGAACCAGAGATTTGGGAAACCTGTTAACTTTTTCCTGAATTGGTCATTGTTTCTTCTTTTCACCCTCTGATTTTCTGGCTTTTCCTTTTCTGAAAGCGGGTCCAGTCTCACAGGCACAGACAACACACCAGTATAGTGGCCAAGTGACCATTCTTAAGTTGTGAGCCTTGATAAGAGAAGGGCATCACAAATAATGTCCACATCCAATGTCCACAAGTGTGCACTTTCGAGGAGGGATCGCTGGATAGAATTTAGGAGTATGAACCAAACAAATTCATTTTCTCTTCCCTATTTTGAGTGTTCGGGGCAATTGTATCTCCCCATCACCAGACAAAGAAAAGTGGACCTGGGCCTTACCTTGTGTATGCGGCTGAGTTTCACAGTTATAACTGCCTTAGTTGAGCCATTGGTGAGATACCTTACCCTGTTCTCTATATTTTTGATAATTATTAGTTATGGTTCTCCTGTATCACTTCACCATTTCCTTGAGCAGTCAGACAGCCTCGACCCAGACCTTTGCCAGAGGGAACCTGGAGGATGTGTACTTGCAGGCCTGACCTGCCCTCATTCACAAGTATAAGCCCACAACTAATGTTTGTTGCATTGATGTACTGTGTGAATAGGAAACCTTTTTGAAATGTTTCCTGTCGACTATGGAAAGCAAAAGCAATAAAAGAAAAGCTTATCATCACCTCAGAAAGCAAATAACCTTTTTCATAGGCCAGGAGTGTAAAAATAACACTTTCTCAAACTCAAAGTTACCTAGAATACTTTGCATTTGCTTAACTTAGATATGATGTATTCTATCAATTGTTAGCACAGGCAGTTAAATATTTGGCATACTGTATAAAGCCTCACAAAAGTGACACAGCCTGTCATTATATGCCTGTTCAGCGAGTTACACAGTAAACTATTACAGTAACCTGGATTAACCGCAGCCTGTTTTCCAAGTGTCAGCTTCTCAGTAGTGTACACTTCATTTGTCCGATTTAACGAATTGGAAGGAAAAAGAAATCAGGCAGCAGAAAATATCAGAAATGTTCTGCAGCTTGGTCAGCGTCTGAAAACAAAGGTAGGTTAGTGCTTCAGGTGTATGGTCCTTCATTAGAGAACTTGTCATGGTCAATTTTAACCTCCCCCATTTGGGCTGTAAGTTGGTGGAATAATCAGCTGCCCATTCTAGAACCCACCTGAAATTGGCTGGGTTCTACATTGGTTGGGAGGGTGCGGGGGTAGATACTCTGCTGCCTCCCCATTTCTGCCCAATTAAGTCTAGCGTGGGAAGACTTTTGTCCACAAGTGTGCACTTTCCAGCAGGGATCGCTGGACCTTATCATCCCAACTCCAATTGAGGCCCTTAACTGGGTGAGGGCCTCATCTCACCTCTGCTGGTATTCAACCAGTGGCGGGTGGGGGAGTTACCACACCGGAAGCTGGAAAAGTAAAGACCACCCCCCCGCCCCTTGCCTGGATTAAATTCCATCCTTGGTGTGGGTGCACTTAGCAATGTGTTTGATGAACACTATATTCTCTAAATTCTCCTCAAACAATCAAAAATTATTTTTGAAAATAAACAGCCACAGCAATATGGGAGTTCTGGGTATTGCAAACAGCTGTTTGGGTGTTTGGCAGGCCACAGAGGAAAGTCTTCTCTTGGACCTGGACTTACTATAGTCCAATGCTATGCAGGTCAGTAGTCTGGGTGTGAAAGCAGTTGTCTCCGCAGTATCAGTGGGATGTATTTGGACTGTTTGTCCTCGAGAGCTGGTCCAGTTACATATCAACTTTTTTTTTGTCAATCCATGAGGTCCACACACAATACCAATGGTGAAGCTTCATAAATTGTATTCTTCCTTATGGAAGTCCCTCACAGACAGTGTCACTGCTTGGAACTCTGCCACTTCTACAAAGCCAACACATGTGTGGATGTCAGGTTAAAACTCTTCCAGTTGAACACCTAATGATGGTCAGTGACATGGGTCATCTATAAGCAAGGTACCTAAAAGTAGTTCATGGCAGCCAAAATAATGTATTCCATCAAGGAGTCAATGCCTTCAGGAGAGGAGGGGAGAAAACTCCATCAAAAGGTGTTAACACTTTAAACCATGTAAACATTTCAGCATCATGGCTCATTGATGAACTAATAGAATCATTTTATTCCTTTCAGTAATTGACATTTCCAATGTCCAAATCAAGCTTTAATCACAAAATGTCAAAAATTTATATTTCTTAAAAGTGTAGTATAAGGGTCTGACACATATAACTTTAATGTGAGACTGAATACAGTACTGCCCACATAGTGATGTAAAAGAGCACATGACCTGCATCCAGGATGAATCGAATGTTGGACAGAGTTGTGTGTACCAACAAGCATGGTGACAGCTCGTAGCTGTATCCTTTACTTCATATTTGTAAATAGTTCTTAGAGTCAATAAAGACTTACAGTTAACCTACGTATGACTATGAAAACTTCTTCAGACCACCAAATTGTATCCAACACCTTACAACAAAATATATAATCAAATTTACCTATTGCAATCTCTTTTGTGTCTTTTAATATCTTCGTTGAGGTTTTTTATCGTGGCTCAACAGCTGGAACTTTTAGTGAAGATTTTCACCTCAACGTTCAGAACTTTTAACCACTTTTCTTGTATTGTGAGCATGTAAAGTTTGCGGAATTTCCAGAATGCTTTAGAGTTTTTTAAATCTTCGTTTGGTGATTTTATCAGCTGCAAATCCAAAGCCCAACGTTCAGGATTCTGTTTTTCTGTACATCCCTGGCCTAAATGTCTGCAACCAGACCAGGTGCACAACTAGAAATGGAATTGCTGTAGGCTTGAAAGATCTGTCCATAAATTTGGCCAGGCACCACCTGTTTATCAGTGGCTAACCAAATTGCTAAGTTTCCAATATGGCTGACAGGAAGCACATTTCCAGCTGTCCACCATATTGCAAGAGGTGGATGCGCTGTCATTAGGAGTCTGAATTGTTTAAAAAGGGGAATGTTTTATTTCAGCTATTGATCAGCACTTCTTGTGGGACCTGTTTTCAATTTTGGAATGCTTTAGGGTGTTTATATGTTGCCTGAACAAATAGTACCACACAGATATGATTAGATTTATAGTCATAGTCTTTCCTTTAAGCACAGTAATACCCAACTTGCTTGTGAGTGAAAAAACATAATAAGTAAAGATGTGATTGAGGCTGACATATTTTTCATATCCTGGTATTTCTATAAATAGGACAGAAGTATGTTAGGAATTTCCAGTATTTTCACATTTATATAAAAAAAAACAAAGTGATTCACCCTGGCTGTTCTGTCCTAACAATGATTTATGCCAGAAATGCAGACACAGGATTCAAGCTTTCTACCTAAAGGAATTTAGGAATGTGATATTGTCAGTGCATTTATCATAGTTTGACACAAGCAACAGGCAAAATTTGAACTCTTTTTATGGGTCCATTTTGCTTTAGGTTTCGGTTGCGTGCAGCTTCTCTTCAAAGCTCTTGATTCATTTGGGAAGAGGCTTGAGCCGTGAAGTAGTTTCTCTTTGCGGAGCCATAGGGAATGGGTTGCCATTTTAATTCCTCCAAAGTTGTGGTCTTTGAGCTGAAATGAAAAAGTTTTTGTGGA
>NW_027600476.1:0-14138 GCF_964194155.1 Cetorhinus maximus | reverse complement strand
TGTCGGAGTGACTGGGGGGGTGTTTGTGTCGGAGTGACTGGGGGGGCTGTTTTTCTCGGAGTGACTGGGGGATTGTCTGTCGGAGTGACTGGGGGATGTTTGTGTCGGAGGGACTGGGGGGGGTGGGTGTTTGTGCCGGAGTGACTAGGGGCGGTGTTTGTGTCGGAGTGACTGGCGGGGGAATTTGTGTCGGAGTGACCGGGGGGGGTTGTTTGTGTCAGAGGGACTGGGGGTAGTGTTAGTGTCGGAGTGAGTGGGGGGGGTGTTTGTGTCGGAGTGACTGGGGTGGGATGTGTCGAAGTGACTGGGGGGGCTGTTATTGTCGGAATGACTGGGGGGGTTGTTTGTGTCGGAGTGACTGGGGTGGGATGTGTCGGAGTGACTGGGGGGGGGGTGTTATCGTCGGAGTGACTGGGGGGGTTGTTTGTGTCGGAGTGACTGGGGGGGGGGGTGTTGTTTCAGAGTGACTAGGGGGGTGTTTGTGTCGGAGTGACTGGGGGAGGAGTTTGTGTCGGAGTGACTTGGGGTGGTGTTTGTGTCGGAGTGACTGAGGGGGTGTTTGTGTCGGAGTGACTGGGGGGCTGTTTGTGTCGGAGTGACTGGGGGTGGTGTTTGTGTCGGAGTGACTGAGGGGGTGTTTGTGTCGGAGTGTCTGCGGGGGGTGTGTGTCGGAGTGACTGGGGGGGCTGTTTGTGTCGGAGTGACGGGGAGTGTTTGTGTCGGAGTGACTGGCGGGGTGTCTGTCGTGTGACAGGTGGGGTGTGTGTCGGAGTGATGGGGGGGGGTGTGTTGGAGTGACATGGGGGGGTGTGTGTCGGAGTGACTGCGGGTGATGTGTCGGAGTGCCTGTGGGGGGTGTGTGTCGGAGTGACTGAGGGGGGGTGATTGTGTCGGAGTGACTGGGGGGTGGTGTTTGTGTCGGATTGACTGGGGGCGGTGTTTGTGTCGGAGTGACTGGGGGAGTGGGTTGGAGTGACTGGGGGGTGGTGGTTGTGTCGGAGTGACTGGGGGGGGTGTTTGTGTCAGAGTGACTTGGTGGGTGTTTGTGTCGGTGAGACTGGGAGAGTGGGTCGGAGTGACTGGGGGGTTGTTTGTGTCGGATTGACTGGGGGCGGTGTTTGTGTCGGAGTGACTGGGGGCGTGGGTTGGAGTGACTTGGGGGGTGATTGTGTCGGAGTGACTGGGGGGGTTGTTTGTGTCGGAGTGACTGGGGGGGGGTTGTTTGTGTCGGAGGGACTGGGGGGAGTGTTTGTGTCGGAGTGAGTGGGGGGGGTGTTTGTGTCGGAGTGACTGGGGTGGGATGTGTCGGAGTGACTAGGTGGGGTGTTATTGTCGGAGTGACTGGGGGGGTTGTTTGTGTCGGAGTGACTGGGGGGGTGTTTGTGTCGGAGTGACTGGCGGGGGTTGTTTGTGTCGGAGTGACTGGGGGGGTGTGTGTCGTAGTGACTGGGTGTTGGTGTGTCGGAGTGATTGGGGGGGTGTTATTGTCGGAATGACTGGGGTGGTTGTTTGTGTCGGAGTGACTGGGGGTTGTTTGTGTCAGAGTGACTGGGGAGGGTGTTGTTTCGGAGTGACTGGGGTGGGGGGTGTTTGTGTCGGAGTGACTGGGGGCGGTGTTTGTGTCCGAGTGACTGGGGGGGTGTTTGTGTCGGAGTGATTGGGGGGGGTGTGTCGGAGTGACTTGGGGGGGGTGTTTGTGTTGGAGTGACGGGGGGGTGTGTGTCGGAGAGACTGGGGGGGGAGTGTGTCGGAGTGAATCGGGGGGTGTCTGTCGGAGTGACTGGGGGGGTGTCTGTCGGAGTGACTCGGGGTGGTGTTTGTGTCGGAGTGACTGGGGGGGTGTTTATGTCGGAGTGACTGCGGGGGATGTTTGAGTCGGAGTGACTTGGTGGAGTGTTTGTGTCGGAGTGACTGGGGGGGTGTTTTTGTCGGAGTGACTGCGGGGGGGTGCTTCTGTCGGAGTGACGGGGGGGGTGTTTGTGTCGGAGTGACTAGGGGGGGTTTACGTGTCGGAGTGACTGGGCGGGGGTGTTTGTCTCGGAGTGACTGGGGGCGGTGCTTGTGTTGGAGTGACTGGGGGCCGTGTGTGTCGGAGTGACTGGGGAGGGTGGTGTTTCGGAGTGACTTGGGGGGGGTGTGTATGTCGGAGTGACTGGGGGGGGTGTTTGTGTCGGAGTGACGGGGGGGGTTGTTTGTGTCGGAGGGACTGGGGGGGGTGTTTGTGTTGGAGTGATTGGGGTGGGATGTGTTGGAGTGACTGGGGGGGGTGTTTGTGTCGGAGTGACTGGGGGGGTTGTTTGTGTCGGAGTAACTGGGGTGTGTGTGTCGTAGTGACTGGGTGTTGGTGTGTCGGAGTGACTTGGGGGGGTGTTATTGTCGGAATGACTGGGGTGGTTGTTTGTGTCAGAGTGACTGGGGGGTGGTGTTTGTGTCGGAGTGACTGGGGGGGTGGTGTTTGTGTCTGAGTGACTGGGGGGGTGTTTGTGTCGGAGTGATTGGGGGGGGTGTCGGAGTGACTTGGGGGGGGTGTTTGTGTTGGAGTGACGGGGGGGGTGTGTGTCGAAATGACTGGGGGGGTGTTTTTGTCGGAGTGAATCGGGGGGTGTCTGTCGGAGTGACTGGGGGGCACTTTTGTGTCGATGTGACTGGGGGGGTGTGTCGGAGTGACTGGGGTGGGTGTATGTGTCGGACTGACTGGGGGGTTGTTTGTGGCGTAGGGACTTGGGGGAGTGTTTGTGTCGGAATGAGTGGGGGGGGTGTTTGTGTCGGAGTGACTCGGGGGGGTGTTATTATCGGAGTGACTGGGTCGGTTGTTTGTGTCGGAGTGACTGGGGGGGGTGTTTTTGTCGGACTGACCGGGGGATTGTCTGTCGGAGTGACTGGGGGGGTGTTTGTGTCGGAGTGACTGGGGGGGGTGTTTTTGTCGGAGTGACGGGGGGGTGTGTCGGAGTGACTGGCGGGGGTGTGTGGGAGTGACTGGGGGGTGTTTGTGTCGGAGTGACTGGGGGGGCTGTTTGTGTTGGAGTGACTGGGGGGGTTGTTTGTGTTGGAGAGACGGGGGGGGTGAGTGTGTCGGAGTGACTGGGGGGTTTGTTTGTGTCGGAGTGACTGGGAGGGGTGTTTGTGTCGGAGGGACTGGGGGGGTGAGTGTGTCGGAGTGACTGAGGGGGTTGTTTGTGTCGGAGTGACTGGGTGTTGGTGTGTCGGAGTGACGGGGGGGTTGTTATTGTCGGAGTGACTGGGGGGGGTGATTGTGTCGGAGTGACTGGGGGGGCGTGTTTGTGTCGGAGTGACAGGGGGGGTGTTTGTGTCGGAGTGAGTGGGGGGCATGTTTGTGTTCGAAGTGACTGCGGGGCTGTTTGTGTCGGATTGACTGGGGGGGTGTGTGGGAGTGACTGGGGGGGGTGTTTGTGTCGGAGTGACTGGGGGGGGTGTTTGTGTTGGAGTGACTGGGGGGGTTGTTTGTGTCGGAGTGAGTGGGGGGGGTGTTTGTGTCGGAGTGACTGGGGTGGGATGTGTTGGAGGGACTGGGGGGGGTGTTATTGTCGGAGTGACTAGGGGGGTTGTTTGTGTCGGAGTGACTGGGAGGGGCGTTTGTGTCGGAGTGACTGAGGGGGTTGTTTGTGTCGGAGTGAGTGGGGGGCATGTTTGTGTTCGAAGTGACTGCGGGGCTGTTTGTGTCGGATTGACTGGGGGGGTGTGTGGGAGTGACTGGGGGGGGTGTTTGTGTCGGAGTGACTGGGGGGGGTGTTTGTGTTGGAGTGACTGGGGGGGTTGTTTGTGTCGGAGTGAGTGGGGGGGGTGTTTGTGTCGGAGTGACTGGGGTGGGATGTGTTGGAGGGACTGGGGGGGGTGTTATTGTCGGAGTGACTAGGGGGGTTGTTTGTGTCGGAGTGACTGAGGGGGTTGTTTGTGTCGGAGTGACTGAGGGGGTGTGTGTCGTAGTGACTGGGGGTGGTTTGTCGGAGTGACGGGGGGGTTCTCGGAGTGACTTGGGGGTGTATGTGTCGTAGTGACTGGGTGTTGGTGTGTCGGAGTGACGGGGGGGTTGTTATTGTCGGAGTGACTGGGGGGGTTGTTTGTGTCGGAGTGACTGGGGAGGGTGGTCTTTCGGAGTGACTTGGGGGGGGTGTTTTTGTCGGAGTGACTGGGGGGGGTGTTTGTGTCGGAGTAAAGGGGGGGTGGTGTTTGTGTCGGAGTGAGTGGGGGGCATGTTTGTGTTCGAAGTGACTGCGGGGCTGTTTGTGTCGGATTGACTGAGGGGGTGTGTGGGAGTGACTGGGGGGGGTCTTTGTGTCGGAGTGACTGGGGGGGGTGTTTGTGTTGGAGTGACTGGGGGGGTTGTTTGTGTCGGAGTGAGTGGGGGGGGTGTTTGTGTCGGAGTGACTGGGGTGGGATGTGTTGGAGGGACTGGGGGGGGTGTTATTGTCGGAGGGACTGGGGGGGTGAGTGTGTCGGAGTGACTGAGGGGGTTGTTTGGGTCGGAGTGACTGAGGGGGTGTGTGTCGTAGTGACTGGGGGTGGTTTGTCGGAGTGACGGGGGTTCTCGGAGTGACTGGGGGGTGTATGTGTCAAGTGACTGGGTGTTGGTGTGTCGGAGTGACGGGGGGGTTGTTATTGTCGGAGTGACTGGGGAGCTTGTTTGTGTCGGAGTGACTGCGGGGGGTGCTTGTATCGCAGTGGCTGGGGTGGGTGTTTGTGTCGGAGTGATTGGGGAGGGTGGTCTTTCGGAGTGACTTGGGGGGTGTGTTTTTGTCGGAGTGACTGGGGCGGGGTGTTTGTGTTGGAGTGACTTGGGGGGGTGTTTGTGTCGGAGTGACTGGGGGGGCTGTTTGTGTCGGAGTGACTGGGGGGTGTCTGTCGGAGTGACTGGGGGGGTGTTCGTGTCGGAGTGACTGGGGGAGTGGGTCGGAGTGACTGGGTCGGGTGTATATGTCGGAGTGACTAGAGGGGGATGTTTGTGTCGGAGTGACTGGCGGGGGTGTTTGTGTCGGAGTGACTGGGGGGGGTGTTTGTGTCAGAGGGACTGGGGGGGTGTTTGTGTTGGAGTGACTGGGGGAGGAGTTTGTGTCGGAGTGACTGGGGGGGTGTTTGTTTCGGAGTGAATGGGGGGGTGTTTGTGTCGGAGTGACTGGGGGTGGGTGTTTGTGTCGGAGTGACTTGGGGGGTGTTTGTGTCGGAGTGACGGGGGGGGTGTCTGTCAGAGTGACTGGGCGGGTGTCTGTCGGAGTGACTCGGGGGGGGTGTTTGTGTCGGAGTGACTTGGGGGGTGTTTGTGTCGGAGTGACTGGGGGGGGGGTGTTTGTGTCGGAGTGACTGCGGGGGATGTTTGAGTCGGAGTGAGTTGGGGGGGTGTTTGCGTCGGTGTTACTGGGGGGGTGTTTGTGTCAGAGTGACTGGGGAGGGTGTTGTTTCGGAGTGACTGGGGTGGGGGGTGTTTGTGTCGGAGTGACTGGGGGCGGTGTTTGTGTCCGAGTGACTGGGGGGGTGTTTGTGTCGGAGTGATTGGGGGGGGTGTGTCGGAGTGACTTGGGGGGGGTGTTTGTGTTGGAGTGACGGGGGGGTGTGTGTCGGAGTGACTGGGGGGGGAGTGTGTCGGAGTGAATCGGGGGGTGTCTGTCGGAGTGACTGGGGGGGTGTCTGTCGGAGTGACTCGGGGTGGTGTTTGTGTCGGAGTGACTGGGGGGGTGTTTGTGTCGGAGTGACTGCGGGGGATGTTTGAGTCGGAGTGACTTGGTGGAGTGTTTGTGTCGGAGTGACTGGGGGGGTGTTTTTGTCGGAGTGACTGCGGGGGGGTGCTTCTGTCGGAGTGACGGGGGAGTGTTTGTGTCGGAGTGACTAGGGGGGGTTTACGTGTCGGAGTGACTGGGCGGGGGTGTTTGTCTCGGAGTGACTGGGGGCGGTGCTTGTGTTGGAGTGACTGGGGGCCGTGTGTGTCGGAGTGACTGGGGAGGGTGGTGTTTCGGAGTGACTTGGGGGGGGTGTGTATGTCGGAGTGACTGGGGGGGGTGTTTGTGTCGGAGTGACGGGGGGGTTGTTTGTGTCGGAGGGACTGGGGGGGGGTGTTTGTGTTGGAGTGATTGGGGTGGGATGTGTTGGAGTGACTGGGGGGGGTGTTTGTGTCGGAGTGACTGGGGGGGTTGTTTGTGTCGGAGTAACTGCGGGTGTGTGTGTCGTAGTGACTGGGTGTTGGTGTGTCGGAGTGACTTGGGGGGATGTTATTGTCGGAATGACTGGGGTGGTTGTTTGTGTCAGAGTGACTGGGGGGTGGTGTTTGTGTCGGAGTGACTGGGGGGGTGGTGTTTGTGTCTGAGTGACTGGGGGGGTGTTTGTGTCGGAGTGATTGGGGGGGTGTGTCGGAGTGACTTGGGGGGGGTGTTTGTGTTGGAGTGACGGGGGGGGTGTGTGTCGAAATGACTGGGGGGGTGTTTTTGTCGGAGTGAATCGGGGGGTGTCTGTCGGAGTGACTGGGGGGCACTTTTGTGTCGATGTGACTGGGGGGGTGTGTCGGAGTGACTGGGGTGGGTGTATGTGTCGGACTGACTGGGGGGTTGTTTGTGGCGTAGGGACTTGGGGGAGTGTTTGTGTCGGAATGAGTGGGGGGGGTGTTTGTGTCGGAGTGACTCGGGGGGGTGTTATTATCGGAGTGACTGGGTCGGTTGTTTGTGTCGGAGTGACTGGGGGGGGTGTTTTTGTCGGACTGACCGGGGGATTGTCTGTCGGAGTGACTGGGGGGGGTGTTTGTGTCGGAGTGACTGGGGGGGGTGTTTTTGTCGGAGTGACGGGGGGGTGTGTCGGAGTGACTGGCGGGGGTGTGTGGGAGTGACTGGGGGGTGTTTGTGTCGGAGTGACTGGGGGGGCTGTTTGTGTTGGAGTGACTGGGGGGGTTGTTTGTGTTGGAGAGACGGGGGGGGTGAGTGTGTCGGAGTGACTGGGGGGTTTGTTTGTGTCGGAGTGACTGGGAGGGGTGTTTGTGTCGGAGGGACTGGGGGGGTGAGTGTGTCGGAGTGACTGAGGGGGTTGTTTGTGTCGGAGTGACTGGGTGTTGGTGTGTCGGAGTGACGGGGGGGTTGTTATTGTCGGAGTGACTGGGGGGGCGTGTTTGTGTCGGAGTGACAGGGGGGGTGTTTGTGTCGGAGTGAGTGGGGGGCATGTTTGTGTTCGAAGTGACTGCGGGGCTGTTTGTGTCGGATTGACTGGGGGGGTGTGTGGGAGTGACTGGGGGGGGTGTTTGTGTCGGAGTGACTGGGGGGGGTGTTTGTGTTGGAGTGACTGGGGGGGTTGTTTGTGTCGGAGTGAGTGGGGGGGGTGTTTGTGTCGGAGTGACTGGAGTGGGATGTGTTGGAGGGACTGGGGGGGGTGTTATTGTCGGAGTGACTAGGGGGGTTGTTTGTGTCGGAGTGACTGGGAGGGGCGTTTGTGTCGGAGTGACTGGGGGGGGTGTTTGTGTCGGAGTGACTGAGGGGGTTGTTTGTGTCGGAGTGAGTGGGGGGCATGTTTGTGTTCGAAGTGACTGCGGGGCTGTTTGTGTCGGATTGACTGGGGGGGTGTGTGGGAGTGACTGGGGGGGGTGTTTGTGTCGGAGTGACTGGGGGGGGTGTTTGTGTCGGAGTGACTGGGAGGGGCGTTTGTGTCGGAGTGACTGAGGGGGTTGTTTGTGTCGGAGTGACTGAGGGGGTGTGTGTCGTAGTGACTGGGGGTGGTTTGTCGGAGTGACGGGGGGGTTCTCGGAGTGACTTGGGGGTGTATGTGTCTTAGTGACTGGGTGTTGGTGTGTCGGAGTGACGGGGGGGTTGTTATTGTCGGAGTGACTGGGGGGGTTGTTTGTGTCGGAGTGACTGGGGGGGGTGCTTGTATCGCAGTGGCTGGGGTGGGTGTTTGTGTCGGAGTGATTGGGGAGGGTGGTCTTTCGGAGTGACTTGGGGGGGGTGTTTTTGTCGGAGTGACTGGGGGGGGTGTTTGTGTCGGAGTAAAGGGGGGGTGGTGTTTGTGTCGGAGTGAGTGGGGGGCATGTTTGTGTTCGAAGTGACTGCGGGGCTGTTTGTGTCGGATTGACTGAGGGGGTGTGTGGGAGTGACTGGGGGGGGTCTTTGTGTCGGAGTGACTGGGGGGGGTGTTTGTGTTGGAGTGACTGGGGGGGTTGTTTGTGTCGGAGTGAGTGGGGGGGGTGTTTGTGTCGGAGTGACTGGGGTGGGATGTGTTGGAGGGACTGGGGGGGGTGTTATTGTCGGAGGGACTGGGGGGGTGAGTGTGTCGGAGTGACTGAGGGGGTTGTTTGGGTCGGAGTGACTGAGGGGGTGTGTGTCGTAGTGACTGGGGGTGGTTTGTCGGAGTGACGGGGGTTCTCGGAGTGACTGGGGGGTGTATGTGTCAAGTGACTGGGTGTTGGTGTGTCGGAGTGACGGGGGGGTTGTTATTGTCGGAGTGACTGGGGAGCTTGTTTGTGTCGGAGTGACTGCGGGGGGTGCTTGTATCGCAGTGGCTGGGGTGGGTGTTTGTGTCGGAGTGATTGGGGAGGGTGGTCTTTCGGAGTGACTTGGGGGGTGTGTTTTTGTCGGAGTGACTGGGGCGGGGTGTTTGTGTCGGAGTGACTTGGGGGGGTGTTTGTGTCGGAGTGACTGGGGGGGCTGTTTGTGTCGGAGTGACTGGGGGGTGTCTGTCGGAGTGACGGGGGGGGTGTCTGTCAGAGTGACTGGGCGGGTGTCTGTCGGAGTGACTCGGGGGGGGTGTTTGTGTCGGAGTGACTTGGGGGGTGTTTGTGTCGGAGTGACTGGGGGGGGGGTGTTTGTGTCGGAGTGACTGCGGGGGATGTTTGAGTCGGAGTGAGTTGGGGGGGTGTTTGCGTCGGTGTTACTGGGGGGGTGTTTGTGTAGGAGTGACAGGGAGGGCTGTTTGTGTCGGAGGGACTGGGGGGGGTGTTTGTGTCGGAGTGACTGGGAGGGCTGTTTGTGTCGGAGGGACTGGGGGGGGTGAGTGTGTCGGAGTGACTGAGGGGGTTGTTTGTGTCGGAGTGACTGAGGGGGTGTGTGTCGTAGTGACTGGGGGTGGTTTGTCGGAGTGACGGGGGGGGTCTCGGAGTGACTGGGGGGTGTGTGTGTCGTAGTGACTGGGTGTTGGTGTGTCGGAGTGACGGGGGGGTTGTTTGTGTCGGAATGATTGGGGAGGGTGGTCTTTCGGAGTGACTTGGGGGGGGTGTTTTTGTCGGAGTGACTGGGGGGGCTGTTTGTGCCGGAGTGACGGGGGGGGGTGTTTTTGTCGGAGTGACTGGGGGGCATGTTTGTGTTCGAAGTGACTGCGGGGCTGTTTGTGTCGGAGTGACTGGGGGGAGTGTTTGTGTCGGAGTGAGTGGGGGGGGTGTTTGTGTCGGAGTGACTGGGGGGCATGTTTGTGTTCGAAGTGACTGCGGGGCTGTTTGTGTCGGAGTGACTGGGGGGAGTGTTTGTGTCGAAGTGACTGCGGGGCTGTTTGTGTCGGAGTGACTGGGGGGGTGTTTGTGTCGGAGTGAGTGGGGGGGGTGTTTGTGTCGGAGTGACTGGGGGGGGTGTTTGTGTCGGATTGAGTAGGGGGGGTGTTTGTGTAGGAGTGACTGCGGGGGGGTGTTTCTGTCGGAGTGACTGGGGGGGGGGGGTGTGTGTCGGAGTGACTGGGGTTGGTGTATGTGTCGGACTGACTGGGGGGGTTGTTTGTGTCGGAGTGACTGGGGGGGGTGTTTGATTCGGAGTGACTGGGGGCGCTGTTTGTGTCGGAGGGACTGGGGGGGTTGTTTGTGTCGGAGTGACTGGGGTGGGATGTGTTGGAGTGACTGGGGGGGGTGTTATTGTCGGAGTGACTAGGGGGGTTGTTATTGTCGGAGTGACTGGGGGGGGTGCTTGTGTCGGAGTGACTGGGGGGGGTGTTTGTGTCGGAGTGACTGGGGGGGGTGCTTGTATCGCAGTGGCTGGGGGGGGTGTTTGTGTCGGAGTGATTGGGGGGGGTGTTTGTGTCGGAGTGACTGGGGGGGGTGTTTGTGTCGGAGTGAGTGGGGGGGTGTGTGGGAGTGACTGGGGGGGGTCTTTGTGTCGGAGTGACTGGGGGGGGTGTTTGTGTTGGAGTGACTGGGGGGGTTGTTTGTGTCGGAGTGAGTGGGGTGGGATGTGTTGGAGGGACTGGGGGGGGTGTTATTGTCGGAGGGACTGGGGGGGGTGAGTGTGTCGGAGTGACTGAGGGGGTTGTTTGGGTCGGAGTGACTGAGGGGGTGTGTGTCGTAGTGACTGGGGGTGGTTTGTCGGAGTGACGGGGGTTCTCGGAGTGACTGGGGGGTGTATGTGTCAAGTGACTGGGTTTTGGTGTGTCGGAGTGACGGGGGGGTTGTTATTGTCGGAGTGACTGGGGAGCTTGTTTGTGTCGGAGTGACTGCGGGGGGTGCTTGTATCGCAGTGGCTGGGGTGGGTGTTTGTGTCGGAGTGATTGGGGAGGGTGGTCTTTCGGAGTGACTTGGGGGGTGTGTTTTTGTCGGAGTGACTGGGGCGGGGTGTTTGTGTCGGAGTGACTTGGGGGGGTGTTTGTGTCGGAGTGACTGGGGGGGCTGTTTGTGTCGGAGTGACTGGGGGGTGTCTGTCGGAGTGACTGGGGGGGTGCTTGTGTTGGAGTGCCTAGGGGTGTGTTTGTGTCGGAGTGATTGGGAGGGAGTTTGTGTCGGAATGACTGGGGTGGTGTTTGTGTCGGAGTGACTGGCGGGGGTGTTTGTGTCGGAGTGACTGGGGGGGGTGTTTGTGTCAGAGGGACTGGGGGGGTGTTTGTGTTGGAGTGACTGGGGGCGGTATTTGTGTCGGAGTGACTGGGGGGGTTGTTTGTGTCGGAGGGACTGGGGGCGGTATTTGTGTCGGAATGACTGGGGGGGTTGTTTGTGTCGGAGGGACTGGGGGGAGTGTTTGTGTCGGAGTGAGTGGGGGGGGTGTTTGTGTCGGAGTGACTGGGGGGGGTGTTTGTGTCGGATTGAGTAGGGGCGGTGTTTGTGTCGGAGTGACTGGGGTGGGATGTGTTGGAGGGACTGGGGGGGTTGTTTGTGTCGGAGGGACTGGGGGGGGTGTTTCTGTCGGAGTGACTGGGTGGGGTGTTTGTGTCGGAGTGACTGGGAGGGCTGTTTGTGTCGGAGGGACTGGGGGGGGTGAGTGTGTCGGAGTGACTGAGGGGGTTGTTTGTGTCGGAGTGACTGAGGGGGTGTGTGTCGTAGTGACTGGGGGTGGTTTGTCGGAGTGACGGGGGGGGTCTCGGAGTGACTGGGGGGTGTGTGTGTCGTAGTGACTGGGTGTTGGTGTGTCGGAGTGACGGGGGGGTTGTTTGTGTCGGAATGATTGGGGAGGGTGGTCTTTCGGAGTGACTTGGGGGGGGTGTTTTTGTCGGAGTGACTGGGGGGGCTGTTTGTGCCGGAGTGACGGGGGGGGGGGTGTTATTGTCGGAGTGACTAGGGGGGTTGTTTGTGTCGGAGTGACTGGGAGGGGCGTTTGTGTAGGAGTGACTGCGGGGGGGTGTTTCTGTCGGAGTGACTGTGTGGGGTGTTTGTGTCCGAGTGACTGGGGGGGATGTTTGTGTCTGAGTGACTAGGGGGGTGTTTGTGTCGGAGCGACAGGGTGGGGTGTTTGTGTCGGAGTGACTGAGGGGATGTGTCGGAGTGACTGGGGGGGGTGTTTGTGTCGAAGTGACTGGGGGGCACGTTTGTGTCGATGTGACTGGGGGGGTGTGTCGGAGTGACTGGGGTTGGTGTATGTGTCGGACTGACTGGGGGGGTTGTTTGTGTCGGAGTGACTGGGGGGGGTGTTTTTGTCGGAGTGACAGGGGGGGTGTGTCGGAGTGACTGGCGGGTGTTTGATTCGGAGTGACTGGGGGCGCTGTTTGTGTCGGAGTGACTGGGGGGGTTGTTTGTGTCGGAGGGACTGGGGGGGTTGTTTGTGTCGGAGTGACTGGGGTGGGATGTGTTGGAGTGACTGGGGGGGGTGTTATTGTCGGAGTGACTAGGGGGGTTGTTATTGTCGGAGTGACCTGGGGGGGTGCTTGTGTCGGAGTGACTGGGGGGGGTGTTTGTGTCGGAGTCATTGGGGAGGGTGGTCTTTCGGAGTGACTCTGCGGGGGTGTTTTTGTCGGAGTGACTGGGGGGGGTGTTTGTGTCGGAGTGACTGGGGGGGTGTTTGTGTCGGATTGAGTAGGGGGCGGTGTTTGTGTCGAAGTGACTGGGGGGCATGTTTGTGTTCGAAGTGACTGCGGGGCTGTTTGTGTCGGATTGACTGGGGGGGTGTGTGGGAGTGACTGGGGGGGGTGTTTGTGTCGGAGTGACTGGGGGGGTATTTGTGTCGGAGTGACTGGGGGGGTTGTTTGTGTCGGAGTGACTGGGGGGTGGTGTTTGTATCGGATTGACTGGGGGCGGTGTTTGTGTCGGAGTGACTGGGGGAGTGGGTTGGAGTGACTGGGGGGTTGTTTGTGTCGGAGTGACTGGGGGGGGGTGTTTGTGTCAGAGTGACTTGGTGGGTGTTTGTGTCGGAGAGACTGGGGGGAGTGGGTCGGAGTGACTGGGGGGTTGTTTGTGTCGGACTGACTGGGGGTGGAGATTGTGTCGGAGTGACTGGGGGGTTTTTCTGTCGGAGTGACTGGGGGTGGTGTTTGTGTCGGATTGACTGGGGGCGGTGTTTGTGTCGGAGTGACTGGGGGCGTGGGTTGGAGTGACTGGGGGGTGGTTGTGTCGGAGTGACTGGGGGGGGTGATTGTGTCGGAGTGACTGGGGGATTGTCTGTCGGAGTGACTGGGGGGGGTGTTTTTGTCGGAGTGACGGGGGGGTGTGTCGGAGTGACTGGCGGGGGTGTGTGGGAGTGACTGGGGGTGTTTGTGTCGGAGTGACTGGGGGGCTGTTTGTGTCGGAGTGACTGGGGGGGTTGTTTGTGTCGGAGGGACTGGGGGTTTGTTTGTGTCGGAGTGACTGGGGTGGGTTGTGTTGGGAGTGACGGGGGGGGGGTGTTATTGTCGGAGCGACTAGGGGGGTTGTTTGTGTTGGAGTGACTGGGGGGGTTGTTTGTGTTGGAGGGACGGGGGGGTGAGTGTGTCGGAGTGACTGGGGGTGTTGTTTGTGTCGGAGTGACCGAGGGGGTGTGTGTCGTAGTGACTGGGGGTGGTTTGTCGGAGTGACGGGGGGGGGTCTCGGAGTGACTGGGGGTGTGTGTGTCGTAGTGACTGGGTGTTGGTGTGTCGGAGTGATGGGGGGGTTGTTATTGTCGGAATGACTGGGGTGGTGCTTGTGTCGGAGTGACTGGGGGGGGGTGTTTGTCTTAGAGTGACTTGGTGGGTGTTTGTGTCGGCGTGACTGGGGGAGTGGGTTGGAGTGACTGGGGGAGTGGTTGTGTCGGAGTAACTGGGGGGGGTGATTGTGTGGGAGTGACTGGGGGATTGTCTGTCGGAGTGACTGGGGGGGGTGTTTTTGTCGGAGTGACGGGGGGTGTGTCGGAGTGACTGGCGGGGGGTGTGTGGGAGTGACTGGGGGGTGTTTGTGTCGGAGTGACTGGGGGGCTGTTTGTGTCGGAGTGACTGGGGGGTTGTTTGTGTCGGAGGAACTGGGGTTTGTTTGTGTCGGAGTGACTGGGGTGGGATGTGTTGGAGTGACTGGGGGGGGGGTGTTATTGTCGGAGCGACTAGGGGGGTTGTTTGGTGTTGGAGTGACTGGGGGGGTTGTTTATGTTGGAGTGACTGAGGGGGTTGTTTGTGTCGGAGTGACTGAGGGGGTGTGTGTCGTAGTGAGTAGGGGTGGTGTTTGTGTCGAAGTGACTGGGGGGCATGTTTGTGTTCGAAGTGACTGCGGGGCTGTTTGTGTCGGAGTGACTGGGAGGGGTGTTTGTGTCGGAGTGACTGGGGGGCTTGTTTGTGTCGGAGGGACTGGGGGTGTTGTTTGTGTCGGAGGGACTGGGGGAGTGTTTGTGTCGGAGTGACTGGGGTGGGTGTTTGTGTCGGAGTGAGTGGGGTGGGATGTGTCGGAGTGACTAGGTGGGGTGTTATTGTCGGAGTGACTGGGGGGGTTGTTTGTGTCAGAGTGACTGGGGGGGTGTTTGTGTCGGAGTGACTGGCGGGGGTTGTTTGTGTCGGAATGACTGGGGGGATGTGTGTGTCGGAGTGACTGGGTG
>NW_027600475.1:0-14138 GCF_964194155.1 Cetorhinus maximus | reverse complement strand
CGGAGGCCGGAGTGAAGCCGGCTGAGCGCCCGGTGCTGGACCGTCCTTATCCTGGCGCCTGTGACACCCTCTCACTGAATTCCCCCTGACAGGCAAGCCGCGGAGCGCCTACGCGTTGCACAGCACGGCGGAGAACCCGGAAGAGCAAGACGGCGACTCGAGGTGAGTGTGAGTGGCGACCGGGAGGCGCACCCGGTCTCCCACGGCGCTGTCGGCCCGACCGCAAGCAGCTCACTCCAGCCCAGAGAAACCGACGACGAGGGGGGTCGATGTTTCCTGTTATCCGTTTCACGCTGCCTCGGGTTGTGGGGGGGGGGTGGGGTTTTGTGGGGGGGGGATAAAAATCCCCGAACGGACTGATTTCATTTCCCGGGGAGGGGGGCGTTTTTTTTTGCTCCGGCCTCGGCTGTTTCGTTTTGTTCCCGAATTGTTCTGTTTCTCACCATGTTGCCCCTTTCAGAGAACCGTCTCCTCTCACTGACGAAGAGTTGGTAGCCGGGTAAGGAGTCGTCCCTCGCATCTTTCTACCTCTTCAGACCCCGCTTGCACTTTCTCTCTCTCTCTCTCTCTCCTCACTTTTTCTACCTTCCCCCCCCACCCCACCCCACCCCACCCCTGCTCTCTCTCTCTCTCTCGCTCTAACCCTCTCGTCTGCTTGCTCACTCTCTTTGATCACCTTTTCTCCTCTCCTCCCCACCGCCTGCCCCCTCTCTCCCCTCCCCTCTCTCCCCTCCCCTCGGGCCCCACCGCTCGCCCCTTCCCCCCCCCCCGTCTCCCCTCCCCTCCCCTCCCCATACGCCCCGCCGCAGCTCCCTGGTGGACTCAGGAAGCCCCTGCGCAAATCGTGGCCTCGGACCTTTTGACTCCAGCCTCCATATTCCCAGAACGCCTCCAAAACTCCAGTTTGGGGAGCAAGTCAGGGTGGGGGCACAGGTTAAAGAGCAAAATACCACATTCTATAAATATATATCACCCCCTACCCCCCACCAAAAATTCTCGATTAGATTCCAGTCTGTAACTCACTCCCGGGTATCTGTTATTCTATATATAAACCCCCCCCCGAACCCCTCGATTAGATTCCAGTCTGTAACTCACTCCCGGGTATCTGTTATTCTATATATAAACCACCCCGAACCCCTCGATTAGATTCCAGTCTTTAACTCACTCCCGGGTATCTGTTATTCTATATATAAACACCCCGAACCCCTCGATTAGATTCCAGTCTGTAACTCACTCCCGGGTATCTGTTATTCTATATATAAACCCCCCCCGAACCCCTCGATTAGATTCCAGTCTGCTACTCACTTCGCTCTAATCTTTACACCCATCTTTCTCAATGCAGAGAAGCCAGTGCAGCAATGGTCTGCATGTGCCTCTCCGCTTGACCCGCTCTCTGCCCTGCGAATTCCCACTTTCTCCGCTTGCCTCTTGCCACACAAGGGGCTGGGATCAATCTCCGCGTTGTCTTGTTTGCCCGGATTAATCTCTGTTCCCCCCGTCTCTCTCTCTTCCACCCCCACTCCCCCCCCACCAAAAACCCCGTAATTGGGGTCGCCTGTAATTAACGAAACGTGAAGGGCGTTTCGATACCGCTTTCGAGCGTGGAGACCCCACGCCTCAGCCGTCGGAGGAGGGGGGAAGGACTCGGAGCTGATCCGCCCAGCGGTTGGGGTTACTCACTGGCACGTCCCCTTGTTTTGTTGCTCCAGGTTCTCCGACGTTATCCTGGCCACCATCCTGGCGACCAAGTCGGAAATGTGCGGCAAGAAGTTTGAGCTGAAGATCGACAACGTTCGCTTTGTCGGCCACCCGACCTTGCTGCAGCACCCGCTCGGGCTCCAGGTGAGGGACCCCCAGCACCTTCGCTTGCCCCTCCCCCACCCCACCCCCGCCCCTCCCCCCCCCAATCCCCACCTAGCCCCCCTCGGCCCCTCCCCCCTCGGCCCCTCCCCCCTCGGCCCCTCCCCCTCGGCCCCTCCCCCCTCGGCCCCTCCCCCCTCGGCCCCTCCCCCCTCGGCCCCTCAGCCCCTCCTCCCTTCCCTATCCTCCTCCTGCCCCCCACCTCTCCTCCTGCCCCCTCACCTCTGCCCCTCACCCCCTGCCCCTGCTCCTCCTGCCCACCCCCCCCTCCCTCTGTGACACCCGCCGCTTTGACCGAGCTTTTCCTCACCTCTCCTGGTATCTCCTCCTCCGGCCTGGCCGGTTGCCGCATCCTTCGAGCCGCACGGCCATTCGGCCTGGCTGGTTACATGCTGGCCCTTAGGCGCCGCGCCCCACCTCGCTTCACGCCGGCCTCCCGGCTGCGGCCTCAACCCACAAGGCCTCCCCTCCTCTCCCCCCTCGCCCCCCCATACCCCCCCTCCTTCCCCTCCCCTCCTTCCCCTCCCCTCCTTCCCTCCCCTCCCCCCTCCCCTCCTTCCCCTCCCCTCCTTCCCCTCCCCTCCTTCCCCTCCCCTCCTTCCCCTCCCCTCCTTCCCCTCCCCTCCTTCCCCTCCCCTCCTTCCCCTCCCCTCCTTCCCCTCCCCTCCTTCCCCTCCCCTCCTTCCCCTCCCCTCCTTCCCCTCCCCTCCTTCCCCTCCCCTCCTTCCCCTCCCCTCCTTCCCCTCCCCTCCTTCCCCTCCCCTCCTTCCCCTCCCCTCCTTCCCCTCCCCTCCTTCCCCTCCCCTCCTTCCCCTCCCCTCCTTCCCCTCCCCTCCTTCCCCTCCCCTCCTTCCCCTCCCCTCCTTCCCCTCCCCTCCTTCCCCTCCCCTCCTTCCCCTCCCCTCCTTCCCCTCCCCTCCTTCCCCTCCCCTCCTTCCCCTCCCCTCCTTCCCTCCCCTCCTTCCCCTCCCCTCCTTCCCCTCCCCTCCTTCCCCTCCCCTCCTTCCCCTCCCCTCCTTCCCCTCCCCTCCTTCCCCTCCCCTCCTTCCCCTCCCCTCCTTCCCCTCCCCTCCTTCCCCTCCCCTCCTTCCCCTCCCCTCCTTCCCCTCCCCTCCTTCCCCTCCCCTCCTTCCCCTCCCCTCCTTCCCCTCCCCTCCTTCCCCTCCCCTCCTTCCCCTCCCCTCCTTCCCCTCCCCTCCCCTCCCCTCCCCTCCCCTCCCCTCCCCTCCCCTCCCCTCCCCTCCCCCTCCCCTCCCCTCCCCCTCCCCTCCCCTCCCCCCCCTTCCCCCTCCCCTCCCCTCCCCCTCCCCTCCCCTCCCCCTCCCCTCCTCCCCCTCCCCTCCTCCCCCTCCCCTCCTCCCCCTCCCCTCCTCCCCCTCCCCTCCTCCCCCTCCCCTCCCTCCCTTCCCGCCCCTCCCCTCCCGCCCCATCCCTCCCGCCCCTCCCCTCCTGCCCCCCTCCTCGGATTCTCTCCTAACCCCCTCTCGTCTCTTCCCAGGTTTCCAAGTTGGACCCGTCTCCGAAGCGGGAGGTGCCGACCATGATCCTGTTCAACGTGGTGTTCGCTTTACGGGTAGGGCCGGGGGGGACGGGATCGCGATCATCCCCCCCTCCCCAACTATACCCCCCTCACCTCATTCCACCTCGTGCCAATTACCCTCCCCTCCACACAGCTGACCAGCCTGTTTGAAGACGTGGCTGTTGCCCACACAGCAAAATCCCACCAGCAGCACCTCTTTACTTTCGCCGCTGGTTGAGGGGCTTGGGGTGGGAGGCGTGGGGGTGGGGTGGGGGGAGAGAGTTCCCGCCGCTCTCCTTCCGGACGCCAACAGGTCGGGAGCTTTGACGCTGACCTGAACGCGGTGGCCAAAGAGAGAGAGAGAGAGAGAGAGAGAGCGCGGCACTCCCCCTGCGTTGGCGCCTGGGCAGTGCCTCAAGGGGGGGCTCGAGCCCCCCGACCTCCTGACTCGGCGATGCGACGAGTGCGAACCGCTGATCCACACTCGGAGGCAGCACAACCTGACAGTCCGATTGGCCCGTTTCCCAGCCTGCTTTGTTTCTCCTGGGGCTGACCCTGCGGCCTGGACTGCTGCCTCCTGTGGGTTGCTCTGCGACAGTTCCCAGGTTTCCCCCCAACACACAGCGCCCAAGGACGGAGCTGGTCAGCTGCTGGACGCCCACCTGGGGAGACTGACCGTGGTCAAAAATCGAACCGGGCTCTACCGCCAACTCCGTCCCCTTGCCACTTCCCCTCCCCCGCCCCCCCCCAGCCAGCGTCCAAGGCTGAACCCTGACTGTCTCCTCCCCACCTCCACTGCCTTTAATTTGACACTGCAGTCAACTCCTGACCCACACCCTCCCTCACCCACCAACGCCGCCTGTTTACACTTCACTCACACCTCCCGCCACTGCCCCATCTCGGTATACTCACTGCTGATACCCTCGTCCACACCTCCACCTACTCCAAAGCGCTCCCACCACACAAACGCCAGGCAATGACCACCTCCAGCAAGAGAGAATCTAACCATCTCCCCTTGACATTCAATGGCTGAATCCCCCCCACCCCCACAACTATCAACATCCTGGGGGTTACCGTTGACCAGAAACTGAACTGGGACCAGCCATATAAATACTGTGACTACAAGAGCAGGTCAGAGGCTGGGAATCCTGCGGAGAGTAACTCACCTCCTGACTCCCCCAAAGCCTGTCCACCATCGACAAGGCACAAGTCAGGAGTGTGATGGGATACTCCCCACTTGCATGGATGAGTGCAGCTCCCACAACACTCAAGAAGCTGAGTCAGGATGGCGTGTGGCTCGGAGGGGAACTTACAGGTGGTGGTGTTCCCATGTGTCTGCTGCCCTTGTCCTTCGAGGTGGTGGGTTTGGGTGGTGCTGTCTAAGGAGCCTTAATGAGTTGCTGCAGTGCATCTTGTAGATGATATACACACTGCTGCCCCTGTGTGTCGGTGGTGGAGGGAGTGAATATTTAAGGTTCACTCCATCCAGGACAAAGCAACCCCGCTTCATTGGCACCCCATCCACCACCTTAAACATTCACTCCCTCCACCACTGACGCACAGGGGCAGCAGTGTGTGTGTACCATCTACAAGATGCACTGCAGCAACTCATTAAGGCTCCTTCGACAGCGCCGCCCAAACCCACCACCGCCTCCAAGGACAAGGGCAGCAGACACATGGGGAACACCACCACCTGCAAGTTCCCCTCCGAGCCACTCACCATCCCGACTTGGAAACATATCGGCCGTTCCTTCACTGTCGCTGGGTCAAAATCCTGGAACTCCCTCCCTAACAGCGCCGTGGGTGTACCTACACCACATGGACTGCAGCGGTTCAGGAAGGCGGCTCACCCCCACCTTCTCGAGGGCAGTTATGGATAGGCAATAAATGCTGGGTCCAGCCAGCGATGCCCACATCCCGGGAATGAACAAAAAAAACTTTCTGGACAGTCACCTGTCATCTTCCCTCAGTAAACTTGAGCTCAACCCAAAACTGTGTTGCTCACGTTTTAACTCGGACCGAGTCCTGTTCACCCATTCCCCACTCTGCTCACTGACCTACGTCAGCTCCCGGTCCAGGAATGTCGCATTTTTAAAATTCACAACCTTGTTTTCAAATCCCTTTGTTGCCCTACAACCCTCCCTATCTTTGTAACCTCCTCCAGCCCCTACAACCCTCCCTATCTTTGTAACCTCCTCCAGCCCCTACAACCCTCCCTATCTCTGTAACCTCCTCCAGCCCCCTACAACCCTCCTTATCTCTGTAACCTCCTCCAGCCCCTACAACCCTCCCTATCTCTGTAACCTCCTCCAGCCCCTACAACCCTCCCTATCTCTGTAACCTCCTCCAGCCCCTACACCCCTCCCTATCTCTGTAACCCCCCCTCCAACCCTCCCTATCTCTGTAACCTCCTCCAGCCCCTACACCCCTCCCTATCTCTGTAACCTCCTCCAGCCCCTACACCCCTCCCTATCTCTGTAACCTCCTCCAGCCCCTACAACCCTCCCTATCTCTGTAACCTTCTCCAGCCCCTACAACCCTCCTTATCTCTGTAACCTCCTCCAGCCCCTACAACCCTCCCTATCTTTGTAACCCGCTTCCAGCCCCTACAACCCTCCCTATCTCTGTAACCCCCCTCCAACCCTCCCTATCTCTGTAACCTCCTCCAGCCCCTCCAACCCTCCCTATCTCTGTAACCTCCTCCAGCCCCTACAACCCTCCTTATCTCTGTAACCTCCTCCAGCCCCTACACCCCTCCCTATCTCTGTAACCTCCTCCAGCCCATACAACCCTCCCTATCTTTGTAACCCGCTTCCAACCCCTACAACCCTCCCTATCTCTGTAACCTCCTCCAGCCCCAACACCCCTCCCTATCTCTGTATCCTCCTCCAGCCCCTACAACCCTCCCTATCTCTGTATCCTCCTCCAGCCCATACAACCCTCCTTATCTCTGTAACCTCCTCCAGCCCCTACAACCCTCCCTATCTGTCACCACCTCCAGCCCCGACAACCCTCCCTATCTCTGTAACCTCCCACAACCCTCCGAGATCTCTACGCTCCTCCAATTCGGCCTCTCGAGCATCCCCCGATTTCCTAAGCCCTGGACTTCCCTCCCTAAACCCCCCTCTCACCCTCCGACGCCCCCCAACCTTAAAACCGATCCCTGTGACCGAGCTTTCGGACTCCTGTGCCTCGTGTCTGTTCATGTTTCTCGGCTGAGACTTTGTTTGATCGCACTCCTTTCAAAGCACCGTGGGGATGTTAAAGGCGCTATACAAACGCAAATCCCGTTGCCCGTGTGGGGACCATGTCTCGACGTCGGGGGGGCCAGGTACGTTTCCGCACACTGTTGTTGCCCCTTTTGTGAGTCATTAATGCCACATGTGTCTCTCCATCGCTGACAGGCGAACGCTGATCCCTCGGTTATCGGCTGCATGCACAACCTCTCGCGCAGAATTGCCATCGTCCTTCAGCACGAGGAGCAGCGTTGCCAGTACCTGACCCGGGAGGCCAAGCTGATGCTGGCTATTCAGGACGAGGTGTCCACTATGTCTGACAGTGAGTTCGCCTCGCACCCACAGTAAAAACGTAGCCGTATTTAAGCCCCACGTCTGGCGCGTGCTCCGCTCTGCCTGTCGGGCGCGCGCTCTGCCTGTCGGGCGCGCGCTCTGCCTGTCGGGCGCGCGCTCTGCCTGTCGGGCGCGCGCTCTGCCTGTCGGGCGCGCGCTCTGCCTGTCGGGCGCGCGCTCTGCCTGTCGGGCGCGCGCTCTGCCTGTCGGGCGCGCGCTCTGCCTGTCGGGCGCGCGCTCTGCCTGTCGGGCGCGCGCTCTGCCTGTCGGGCGCGCGCTCTGCCTGTCGGGCTTCCCACCCCTTCCAAGCATTGCACTGCTCACAGCCTGTCCACCATCCACAAAGCACAAGTCAGGAGTGTGATGGGACACTCCCCACTTGCCTGGATGAGTGCAGCTCCCACAACACTCGAGAAGCTCGACACCGTCCAGGACAAAGCAGCCCCGCTCGATCGGCACCCCATCCACAAACATTCACTCCCTCCACCACCGACGCACAGGGGCAGCAGTGTGTGTGTACCATCTACAAGATGCACTGCAGCAACTCGCCAAGGCTCCTTCGACAGCGCCGCCCAAACACACCACCTCTACCACCTAGAAGGACGAGGGCAGCAGACCCATGGGGAACACCACCACCTGCAAGTTCCCCCTCCGAGCCCCACTCACCATCCCGACTTGGAAATATATCGGCCGTTCCTTCGCTGTCGCTGGGTCCAAATCCTGGAACTCCCTCCCTAACAGCACTGTGGGTGTACCTACACCACACGGGGACTGCAGCGTTTCAAGAAGGCGGCTCACCCCCCACCTTCTCAAGGGGGCAATTAGGGATGGGCGAAGGTTACGTCTTGTGCACGACTGAAAAATAAATAAGTCAGGGACCGTAAGAGGAGGCCATTCGGCCCCTCGAGCCTGTTTTGCCAATCATCCAGACCGTGGCCGATCTGCATCTCGCAGATAACCTTTTTAATACCCTCTTTCCCGGCGTGCGTCTCAGGGTTGAAATTTCGAATTGGCCCCCCCCTAGCCTCGCCAGCTTGTTTGGGGTGGGGGGTGGGGGTGGAGAGAGAGAGTTCCAGATTCCCCACTCCCCTTTGTGTGAAGTAAGGGCTCCCTGACATCACCCACCCCTCCCGAACGGAATGGCTCTCAGTTTAAGGCTCTGCACCCACCTTGTTCAGGGCATTCACCCCCCTCAACACCCTCTCCCACCTCCCCCTCCCCACTCACCGCCACATCGGGAGGACATAGTTTCTCTCTATCGGTCGTATTGAATTCTTTAACCATTGGGCACCTCAATCTCTGACACTTGAGGGAGTGCCAGCCTCGTTCTTTTTTTTTGCAAGCTAAGCTCCACAGTTTAAACCCTCCTTTCTTGCCCTGTTGCCCTCCTGGGGAACCTGTGCTGCCCACCCTTCACGGCCAGGCGCGACTCCCCGAGTCCGTTAACTCCCACCTCCGCGCGCTCCTTCGCGTCCGGAGCGCGCGCAAAGTGGGCTCCGTGAAGATGGCGGCTTGGCCTCCTCCACGCCAAGCAAGACGGTGCTCGGGGGAATCGGCGCCAGACTGCGGCCCCTGCTGAGCTGCCCTGCCTGCGGTGGGCCGGGCAGGGTAGCTGCCTAGGGGAGTTGGGGGGGAGGGAGCGGTGGCTCTGTTTTAGGCCAACCTGTCATCGATTGCGCTGGAGAGGGGGCGCAGAGGAGATTCACCAGGACGTTGCCTGGGGACGAAACATTTAAGTTGCGAAGGGAGGTTGGATAGACTCGGGTTGTTTTCGTTGGAGCAGAGAAGACTGAGGGGGCGACCTGATCGAGGTGTACAAGATTGCGAGGGGCATGGACAGGGTGGATAGGGAGCATTAGTTGAAGGGTCAGTCACAAGGGGGGCATAATTTCAAGGTGAGGGGCAAGAGGTTTAGGGGGTGGAAAGGTGAGGAAAAACTTTTTTACCCAGAGAGTGGTGACGGTCTGGAATGCGCTGCCTGGGAGGGTGGTGGAGGTGGGTTAGCCTCACATCCTTTTCAAAAGTACCTGGATGAGCACTTGGCATCGTCACAACGTCACTGTATCCCTCTCCGCAGATGCTGTCAGACCTGCTGAGTTTTTCCAGGTGTTTTTGTTCTCGATTTCCAGCATCCGCAGCATTTTGCGTTTATAACATTCAAGGCCAAGTGCTGGGTAAATGGGGGTGAGGTAGGTAGGTCGGTCGGGTGTTTCTCACGTGTCGGTGCAGACTCGATGGGCCGAAGGGCCTCTCCTGCGCTGTGTGATTCTGTCGTTCAAAAACCCTTCAGGCTCACTAATCCCCTTGAGGGAGGGAAACCTGCCGTCCTTACCCGGTCTGGCCTTACACGTGACTCCGGACCTCACAGCCATGGGGGTTGACTCTTAACTGCCCCTCTGAGATGGCCCTCAGCAAGCCGTTCAGTTCAAGGGCAATTAGGGATGGGCAACAAATGCCGCCCACGTCCCCTGATAGCATTTATTTTTTTTAAAAAAGACAGCGTGATGTTACAAAGCGTCAACCGTGGCTCAGCGGGGGTAGCAGCTCCGCTTCTGAGCCACGAGCTCGTGGGTTCGAGTCCCACCTCTGGGGCTCAGGTGCAAACATCCGAGCTGACAGGCAGACACGCGGACAGGCAGACACGCGGACAGGCAGACACGCGGACAGGCAGACACGCGGACAGGCAGACACGCACCCCGCAGGAGCGCTGCACTGCCGGAGGTGCGGCGACTGGTGGTCGGGTGGCGGAGGGAGGGGAATGGCCGCAGGTAGTCCAAATGGAGACACTCTACGGCCTCCGTGGCTTAAAACCGAGCGTCGCTCGTCCCAGCCCACAGAGAAAGAAACGTCAGATGCAAGGTTGTCGGCAGTGGAGCTGGTACGAGCAGACCACCCCCCACCCACGCACGTCCAGAGTGTTTTTCTACCTGTCCAGTGAACAGGTACCCCGCTGTTGATCAGCTCGGAAAGAAAGCGATTCCGGATCACTTGCTGAACCGTTGTTGGTTTCTGATAGCTCGCGAAGTCCAGACATGAGCCCGTCCATCCTCGTCCGGCTCCCTTTGTCCTTCCAGAGGGACGTAGGACTTTGGGAGCCATTCGGCCCCTCGAGCCTGCTTCCCCCCCCCCACTCAACTTGACCGTGGCTGAACTGGTCGTGGTCTCAACTCCACTTTCCTGCCCGTTCCGCACCCCCCGCCAATAACGCTCAGAATCACAGCACCTTTATAGAGTAGAAGGAGGCTATTCGGCCCATCGAGTCTGTACTGGTGCTCTGAAAGAGTATTCTACCTAGTCCCACTCCCCTGCCTGATCCCCGTAACCTTGCACGTTCTCTCACCTCCGATTCCCTTTTGGATACCTCGATCGATCCTGCCTCCACCACCCTCTCGGGAACCTCGTTCCAGACCCCAACCACCCTCTGGGTGGGGAAAAAAAGATTCCTCTCATCACATTTACTCCTTTTGCCAATAATTTTGAATCTGTGCCCTCTAGTTCTTGCTGCTCTCTCGAGTGGGAACAGCTTCTCGCTCTTTATCCTGTCCGTACCCCCCCGCCAGGATCTCGAATATCTCTATCAAGCCTCCTCTCAGCCTTCTCTTCTCCGAGGAAAAACAGTCCCCACCTCTCCAACCTATCCTCATAGCTACAGCTCTTCATCCCGGGACTCATTCTTGCCAATCTCCTCTGTACTCTCTCCACTGCCTTCCTCAAGTATGGCGATCCGGGACTGGACGCAACACTCTCGACCCCCCTCGTCAATCAGAAACCTGCCTAACTCGGCCTTGAATATATTCGACGAGCTGCTCTCTGTGTCGGTGGGGGGGTGGTAGAGAATTCCACAGACTGACCACCCTCTGAGAGAAGAAACCCCCCCTCGTCTCCCTCTTCAATGGGAAGCCCCTTATTCTGAAACTGTGTGCCCCCCACCTCGTTCCAGATTTCCCCCCCTCCACCAACGAGGAGACGGCGACCTCCCAGTTTCTACCCTTGCCAAACTTGTCAGCGCTTTATCGATGTTCTTCACGGCTTCGCTCGTCCACGCCCGCGCGCTGCAGCGCGAGTTGTCGCCGGAAGGGTTTCTAACGCCGCCCCCTGATATTGCGCGTAGCGTAGCGGGACGGGAGGGGCTGCCTTCACCGCGGCCGCTGCCCCCGCAGGCCGTGGCGCGCGCTCGTGCGGCGGTGAGCGCCGGGGTGACGGGCCGTCCGCTGATTGCTCTCCGCTCCTCTGTTGCAGGTGACGGCTCCCAGTCCCCGTTCCACCACATCCTGCCCAAGTGCAAGCTGGCCTCCGACCTGAAAAAAGCCTTCAACAGGTGAGGCAGTCCGGCCTGGGGATGCCCGGGTACAGTCCGTGTCTCTCTCTCTCCTTATCGTCGACACTATTTAACTCTTAAACACTTCTCAGCCCCCCCCACCCCCACCTTTTCCTCACCCAAAGGTGACGACGATTCCACCCCGGGCGCGGATTTGGTGGGAGAAGCTGCTGCCTTCCCTCCCCTCGCCTGGGCGGCCAGCGCTCGATGGTGGGGTGTCTCGCCCGAGCCTGTGCCTCTCAGTCACATTCCCCCACCGCCCCCCTCCCCCCAGATCAACCTGACGAAAGACTCGTTCCCTCCTAGACGGTGGAACGGGGGTAACATCCCTGCACTGGTAATCTGGAAACCCAGGCTAGTGCCCTGGGGACACCGGTTCGAATCCCACCCGCGTAGGATTGGCGGAATTCCAACTCAGCTAATAAAATCTGGACTCGGAAGCCAGTTTCAGTCACGTGAAACTATCATCGATTGTCGTTTAAAAAAAAAACCCATCTGGTTCACTAATGCCCCTTTAGGGAAGGAAATCTGCCGTCCTTACCCGGTCTGGCCTACACGTGACTCCAGACCCCACAGCAATGCGGTCGACTCTTAACTGCCCCCCCCCCCCCCTCTGAAATGGCCCTTGGTAAAGCCGCTCAGTTCAGGGGGCAATTAGGGGCGCCCACATCCCGTGAGAGAATTTATTATTTTTCTTTTAAAAACCACCTTGCGTGACATTGCGAGCGTCAGCTGTGGCTCAGCGGGTAGTAGCCTCGCCTCTGAGCCGCAGACTGGTGGGTTCGAGTCCCGCCTCTGTGGCTCGAGCGCAAACGTCCGAGCTGACACCCCCCCCACCCGGTGCAGTGCCGAGGGAGTGCTGCACTGCCGGAGGTGCCGTCTTTCTGGGGCCGCTGGTTATCTGGGGTGGCGAGTGGGTGGTGCAGAACGGCACCAACGGTGTGGGTTCGGACCGTGTACTGGCTGTGGTGGTTGTGGAGGCCTGACTCCTCGACTTACCCCATGCTTCCTGTGGCGTGGTTCCCCCCCACCCCCTCATACATAACCACTTGTCTCTCTCTCCCCGTCTCCCCTCCTCCGTCTCCCCCTGCCCCTCCCTCCCTACCTAACGGAGAGGGATACCCATGGACCCTCGTGGACGACACCTAATGACCAACGTTTTAAGAGTCACCCACGTTGCTGTGGGGTCTGGAGTCGCGTGTAGGCCAGACCAAGTAAGGACGGCAGATTTCCTTCCCTAAAGGGACACGAGTGAACCAGATGGGGTTTTTTTTACCACAATCGATGATAGTTTCACAGTCCCTGTGACTGAAACTGGCTTCCGATTCCAGATTTTATTCGTTGCATTTAAATTCCACCAGCAGCCGGGGTCGGATTTGAACCCGTGTCCCAGAGCATGAGCCTGCGGGTCTAGGGTACTAGCCCAGTGACAACCCCAAGATGTCTCAAAGTGCTTTACGGCCAATGAATTACTATTTTTTTTTTGTCTTTGGAAGTGTAGTCACTGTTGTGACACAGGAGACACGACGGCCACAATTTGCGCATGTCGAACGGGCACAAACAGCAGTGGGATAACTGAGCTGATTCTGTGATGTTGGCTCAGGGGTGAACAGTGGTAGTGGAGGAGGGGAGTCTCCTGCTGCTCCCCACCCTCCCCACACCATCGCACTCGCTGCTCTCCCGCTTGCGGCTACGGGACCATTTATATTCACCCGAGAGGGCAGGTGGACCTCCGATTAATGTCTCACTCCAAAAGATGGCACCTCCGACAGTGCGGCGCTCCCTCAGCACTGACCCTCCGACGGCACAGCGCTCCCTCAGCACTGACCCTCCGACAGTGAGGCACGCACTCAGCGCTAACCCTCCGACGGTGAGGCGTGCACTCAGCGCTGACCCTCCGACAGTGCAGCGCTCCCTCAGCACTGACCCTCCGACAGTGCGGCACTCCCTCAGCACTGACCCTCCGATAATGCGGCGCTCCCTCAGCACTGACCCTCCGACAGTGCGGCGCTCCCTCAGCGCTGACCCTCCGACAGTGCGGCGCTCCCTCAGCACCGACTCTCTGATAATGCGGCGCTCCCCCAGCACTGACCCTCCGACAGTGCGGCGCTCCCTCAGCACTGACCCTCCGACAGTGCGGCGCTCCCTCAGCACTGACCCTCCGACAGTGCGGCGCTCCCTCAGCACTGACCCTCCGACAGTGCGGCGCTCCCTCAGCACTGACCTTCTGACAGTGTGGCGCACCCTCAGCACTGACCTTCCGACAGTGCGGTGCTCCCTCAGCGCTGACCCTCCAACAGCGAGGCGCTCCCTCAGCACTGACCCTCCGACAGGGCGGCGCTCCCTCAGCACTGACACTCCGACAGGGCGGCGCTCCCTCAGCACTGACCCTCCGACAGGGCGGCGCTCCCTCAGCACTGACCCTCCGACAGTGCGGCGCTCCCTCAGCACTGACCCTCCGACAGTGCGGCGCTCCCTCAGCACTGACCCTCCGACAGTGCGGCGCTCCCTCAGCACTGATCCTCCTGACTCTGCATGGCCACGGCACTCCCTCCGCCTTTGTGAATCTGAACTCCTGCGCTGTGGAGTGCGACACAAACCCACGACCACCCCCACCACTAAGGCGAGGGTGAGAAACACTGAGCCACAGCTAAGCCCTGAGGATGGTCAGAAGGGAGAGGGTGAGCCATGCACGCAGCTCTGTCTGTTGGTTAATGTGCCTGTCCTCCTGAACTGACAGTAACCCTTTGTCCTCCTCTTAGTCTCTGCACCACCGGCATGGTCCACCTGCATATAAACAACTGGCTGGAGCTCAGCTTCTGCCTACCTCATAAGATCCACCGGGTTGGCCCTGACTACATCCCCCCCGACG
>NW_027600474.1:0-14151 GCF_964194155.1 Cetorhinus maximus | reverse complement strand
CCTCATTTTCACATGGTCCATCACTGACACTTCCCTTCCTTGACCTCTCTGTCTCAATTTCTGGTGATAGACTGTCCACCAATATTCATTACAAGTCTGACTCCTACAGCTCCTCACACTCTGCTTCCTGTAAGGACGCCATCCCATTCTCTCAGTTCCTTCGTCTCCGTTGCATCTGTTCCGATGATGCCACTTTCCAAAACAGTTCTTCTGACATGTCTTCCTTCTTCCTTAACCGAGGTTTTCCACCCACGGTGGTTGACAGGGCCCTCAACCGTGTCCGGCTCATCTGCCCTCACACCTTCCTCTCCCTCCCAGAACTATGATAGGGTCCACCTTGTCCTCACTTATCACCCCACCAGCCTCCGCATTCAAAGGATCATCCTCCGCCATTTCCACTAACTCCAGCATGATGCCACCACCAAACACATCTTCCCTTCATCCCTCCTGTTGGCATTCCTTCGAGACCATTCCCTCCGGGACACCCTGGTCCACTCCTCCATCACCCCCACACCTTCGGTCTGTCCGCAAGCATGACCCAGACCTCCCTGTCACTTGCCATTTTAACACACCACCCTGCTCTTATGCCCACATGTCCACCCTTGGCCTGCTGCAATGTTCCAGTGAAGCTCAATGCAAACTGGAGGAACAGCACCTCATCTTCTGATTAGGCACTTTACAGCCTTCTGGACTTAACATTGAGTTCAACAACTTCAGATCATGAACTCTCTCCTCCATCCCCACCCCCTTTCCGATCCCTTTTTTTCTAATAATTATTATATTCTTTTCATATATTTTTCTTTTCCCACCTATTTCTATTATTATTTCAAAATTTATTTCCATCGATTGTTTTATCTACACCTTTTAGCCTATTTTGATCCCTTCCCCCCACCCCACCCCCACTAGGGCCATCTGACACTTGCTCATCCTGCTTTCTACCCTTAATGTCACCATTAGCACATCCTTTAGCTAATATCACCACCGTCAATACCCCTTTGTCCTTTTGTCTATGACATCTTTGGCAATCTCTCCTTTGCCTCCACCTATCACTGGCCCTGTATCCAGCCCCATCTGCCCCACCCCCCTTAAACAGCTTATATTTCACCTCATTTTTATTTTTCTTTAGTTCTGATGAAGAGTCATACAGACTCAAAACGTTAACTCTGTCTTCCTCTCCACAGATGCTGTCCATTTTCCAGCTATTTTTGTTTTTGTTTCAGATTCTCAGCATCTGCAGTATTTTGCTTTTATCTTAAAACATGTAAAGAAATTGTTACATGCAACTGGTATATGAATATCAGTGCCAGTGTGATGCTAGGTATGTAGGCCATACACCCTAAAGACTGGCTGATCATATCAAACAGCATGTCCCAGCCGCTGTTCACAATGGGCAGGGTACAGACCGTACCCAACCAGCCCGCTTGCAAAACTCAAAACGCTGTGTCCAACATTAGATGTGATTCTGCGATTGGACAACACTTGCTAAATAATCCTCAATGTGCTAAAATTATGCTGACAACAAATTTAAGATTGTCAGTTGGGCTCACAATATGGTGCATTTGCATGTACTGGAAGCTACATATATTAATACACAGGGCCTTATTCTTTTCAGACAGAAAGAACATGTACAGACATCGCGCCTGTTTCAGCAAAACCAAACGTGTGACAGCCATTTGCTGATTCATTCCTCAGACAATGCCTTGACCAATCAGGGTCAAGCTGCCTGGTTTAAATTTCAAGAAAGCTCGGCAGTTAACTGTCAGTCACCATCATGGTGCATTCTCTATAGCAATGCCACTTGCCAACCAATCAGCACTCTCTTCATGTTCAGTATTTTTTGTTGGTTTCACCCTTATATTGGTATTCTTGCGAGTGTCCTGATGAGTGTAAGATGAAAAACTTAGACATGTCTCTTTTCAGCAATAACCTTATGTGAGGTGGTCTAATGGTGCTATTAAACATGTAGGCACAATTCTGTAGAAATTTTCTCTATACCTTTAGCCTTCCTAGGATGGGTGGCCGTGCCAGTCGTAAGGCAAATACAAGTATAACTTTCCATGTATCTTTGCCGCATCAAGTTTGCAGTTATGAAGGAGAAATATACAGTAGTGGTTTTCATCCAACATACTGTCTGAGGAAACATTGATGATTTCAAAAATCACTGCATATGAAAACTTTTGTATTATTATCCCTCAAGAAGCTGAGGTGGCATTGAGGACTTTAGCCAATATCCGGTATTTTAATTGTGCTGGAGTGCTGTTCAAAGATGGATCAACTGCATTCACTAGCTGAGAAGATCTTTCCTGAATGAATGATGTGCAAGTCTCCAACAGGCTGTGAAGGAAAGTTGGAATATCTTCCTCTCAGGAGAAGTACTGACATATTAGAATCATCCTATTCCACAATCTTTCGAAAACATCTGGGGGTGCTGTGGACATATGGCCTCGTTAGATTTCTAGAGGGCAGTTTAAGGGGTATTAAATTAATCTGCAGATGTTAAAACTTCCTAAGTGATGAGGCTGATGATGTTTTAAAAGCAGCTGGAGTGACATGGGCATTCAGTACAGAGCCCTCAGGAAATCTGCAACACAAATTTATGGCTTGTATGCACATTTAAAAAGTTTAAACTATTTCTATATTATGCCAAGTATGATGAAACAGATGGTGACTATTCAGTATATACCTCTGTGCTGAAGTAGTGAGTGAATAGAGTGCCTTCAATCATCCACTTTGCGAGTTTATATTGGTGACTTATTTTTTTGGAAGTAGGCTGCCAAAGGCATATGAAGATGCTGACACTATCATTCCTATAAGTCCAGCTGGTTGAACTTTGAAGAACTCTGTCCGTGGTCTCAGAAATGAGTGACAAAACTAGACTAACCATTCATTCCTGTGTACTCTGTCCAATGAAAATCCTTAGCTCATTGTCTGTTGATGCTTCATCTGAGCCATATTCTTGGCAGTTTTTGTCAGTGATTATTTGCCATCGTCTTCCATACTCAGGGGCAGGGCAAGATTTTTGTATTAGTGCTAAATTCACTGCCACTTCACTTCTGGGATGCCCACTTGAAGAATTTCTGCACTTCTCTCCAGTGGGATTTCCGTTTGTCTCTTTTACTTTTCAGGCTATTATGTTGCTGATAATTGACTTTTAAGAGAATGGTGGGGGAGGGGAAGGGACGAGGAATGAAAATATGCTTGGTTTGGGTTCGTAACCTAGAAAAAAAATGCACAATTTGCATGGTCCCTCCAACTTCCAACACTTCCAAACCCCCCACCCCTCGACCTCTGACATCCCCCACACCACCCACCCATCCCGACCTCAGTCCCCCCTCCCCACAGACTTCCGACCCCCCCATCACCCCCATGCCTGACCGCCTCCGACCTCAGGCCCCCCCACTTCCCACAGACGTCCGAGCTCCCTCCCGACCTTGGACCCCCCCCCGCCCCCACAAACCCTCTCGGGCTTCTGACCCTTCCCTGGACCTCGGACACCCCCCCACCCCACCTCAGACCTCTCCACCCACCAAGACCACTCCCGGACCTTGGAGCCCCCCTACTCCATGACCCCCCCGACCTTGGATTCCACCCCCCATGACACCCTTGGACCTCAGACCACCCCCACCCCCCCCCGCCAAGCCCTGCCACAACCTTCCCCCGGACTCTGACCGACCTCCGCCCGTCCTCAGCACCCCCCCAACCCCAAACCTTGGACACACCCCTCATGAACTTCTGACCATTCCCCCCCTCAAACACTGGAATTCCGACTGACCCCCTCCCCACCCCACTGCACATCCAACTGACCCCTGCCCCCCCACACCCACCCCAGACTTCTGAACAACCAACCCTCCACCCTCCCCCACCCCTTGACACGACCACCCCTTGACACCCCCACCCCTGAATCCTATCCACTTACCTTAGGTGCTTACCTTCTCCCTGGCCTGTCAGTTTCCCTTGCCCTTTAAACTTACCTGCTTTACAGCAGCAAGTGTTGTAAGAAAGGGGGCATGGTCTCCTTGAATCCACCGGAGCCACTCTTTGCTGGGGCCTGTGAGGAATCTTTTGATGCAGGCCTCAAGCAGCTCCGGCAAACGTAAGTGTCAATGTAATTTTCAAGACCAGGTAAGTAGGTATTTATTTCTTCTAATTCCTGTGGGCCAGCATTTTCCGATGTTAGTTGGGTGTTATGGCCCATATTGTTTCTTGGGGAAGGGGCTCTTGTGGAAGTTCCAGTCCTTATTGGAACAACAGCTTTGCCAACATTGCTAGCTTAACATTTTTTATACATGTTTTAAAATTATCCATTTGCAATGGAATCTTTTGAAACAATGGGAAACAGGTTTAAACATTTTTTTATCATTTGTGTAATATACAAGTTAATTTCCTGTGGCCTGTTCATGAGGAGTCAAAACCAAATAGGAAAACTTTCTGGCAATTTGGGAAGTAGAGAAGAACTTGTTGAAGCATAAGGGCAAAACTGGCACACTATAGCACCAGCGGCATGGGTGGAAGGATCTAATTAGAGATCATAGGCTGTTTCCATTATGAATGTAGACTGGTTATTTATAACAGCAAAGTTGTCACAAAGGTGTTTCAAAAAATGTGACAACAAGACAACATATTGTGGATAGGCACTTAGGCAGATAAAATAATTATGGTATATTAAATTGTATCAGACATTAATTTAACATTTTATATATTTTACTCCTTCAAATGTTGCTTTTTAATTGGATTCTGAAGAAAGTATATTTTATGAAACTATTAAGCAGAGAGATAAATTTACATACATTTTGTTTTAATTGGTGAAACTTTATACAATAATTGTTGATAATACATTGTGAGATCAAATGGAGACATTTTAAGTTCCTTACTTCTTAGATCAATATCTTCACTGTCATTTCTAGTCTTTTCTCTTAAGTCTGGTGTGTTTCTAAAAACAAAGGTTCCATTAAGTGTTTTACCAAAATATATGATCTGTTGTATGGTTTTAATGCCATTGGGAACACAATACCTACTTGTCTGTAGCCTTTTGAATTCTTACCTCCCCTTTTTCCAGTTTAATATAAACACAATACAATTACATTCTTCTGATTAGTCACATTACAGAAGTCTCTAATTCCTGACTGATTTATCATCTAAAACTTTAGCTTTGACTGGAAGAACTACCCATTGATTGATCCTTTAGCAGCTTTGCACATCCATCCTTCATGCTTGGTCTTCCATCCAGTTTACCAGTATTATAGGCAACCTCTGCAGTCTTTAGTTTCTGGATTAAGGTGTGGGATACTTTTGAATTATTAACCTCGGAGAGTTTTGTAAACTTTCCCTCCTTACCTTCAAAAAGTCTATCATTTTTTTCCAAGAGTCATGAGGGATGTTGCAATTCTTTGATGCCAGCTGTCACACAGCTATATTATTTACATTTGTAAACAGGGAGGATAGAATGAGCAGCACGGAAAACTGGTGTCCCTTACATTGTTTGCCATCAGAAGTGCCAGAAAAGATTAATACAATACTGTGGATAAATATTAACATCCCCACCGAAATTTGTATATACTAATTGTTGAAACATGCCAACATATTTAAACCAGCTGTCAGAATGAATAATCATTTACTGATCTTTTGTATTTACCTGACTGCAACTTTGTATATTTATTGTTAGGACTCACTCAAAGAAATCAATTGATTTATATATGTTAATGGAGATTCGCAGTGGATTAAAATAACTTCAAAAAACTACTGCAGATGCTGGAAATCCAAAACAAAAACAGAATTACCCGGAAAAACTTAGCAGGTCTGGCAGCATCGGCGGAGAAAAGAGTTGACGTTTCGAGTCCTCATGACCCTTCAACAGAACTGAGTAATATTAGGAGAGGGGTGAAATATAAACTGGTTTAATGTGGGGGGAGAGAAGTTTGGGGGGGGGGGGGGGGGGGGGGGGGGGGGGGGTTGGTTGTAGGGGCAAGCAAGCAGTAATAGGAGCAGATAATCAAAAGATGTCACAGACAAAGGAACAAAGAGGTGTTGAAGGTGGTGATATTATCTAAGAGAATGTGCTAATTAAGAATGGATGGCAGGACACTCAAGGTACAGCTCTAGTGGGGGTGGGATGGAAAGACTGACAGGGCATTACAGGTATAGATTTAAAAATAATGGAAATAGGTGGGGAAAGAAAAATCTATATAAATTATTGGAAACATCTATATAAATTATTGGAAAAAACTTCCTCCTACCTCTCCCTGGACCATGACCCCACCACTGAACATCAAGCCATTGTTTGCAGGACTGTCACTGACCTCATCTCCTCTGGAGATCTTCCTCCCACAGCTTCCAACCTGATAGTCGCCCAACCTCGGACGGCCCGCTTCTACCTCCTACCCAAAATCCACAAACAGAACTGTCCCAGCATTTTAAATTGCAGTCAATCGACCACCTGTGAGTAACCCGATTTTAAATGACTAAAAATGATTTTTAAAAATATTCAAAGCTATTCTCTAGTTAGATTAGGGGCAGAGTCCTAGGGTTGGCGAGTGGGGGCGGGCCCCGCTCGCCGATGCATAAAATGACGCATGGTGACATTGAGTGTGCGTCACCGCGCGTCATTGAGATATTCAGTTCGGCGGGCACGCAGCAGAGTTGGGTGCGCGCCCGCTGAATTGTCAAAGGCCTATTAAGGCCATTTAAATATCAATTAAAATACATAACTGAGCTGCTCGTCCAACCTTAAGGTTGGCGGGCAGGGAAAGAGCCCAGGTGGCATTCGCATTTATCATGAAACCTCATTCATGGGAGGGATGAGGTTTCATGAAGGTTCTTAAAGTTTAATAAAATTTTTAAATAAAATTCATTGACATGTCCCAGCTCATGTGACACTGTCACATGAGGGGACATGTCTTAACATTTTTTTTGTCTTTATTAAAATTTTAAAAAATCAAACTTATCTCCCTGAGGCAGCTTTCGCGTGCATGCGCGAAAGAGTGCAGGCCTTGACTCAGCCTACTCCCCCTGCCTATACAGGGAGCGCACAGCGCTTCTGGGTGCGTGTCATGCTGTGTGGGCCTTAATTGGCCCGCCCATGTAAAATGGCGGCAATCGGCTGCGCGCCCGCCCGCGCCCATTCCAGTCCAACCCCCCTCCGGACAGGAAGAAAACTCTCCCCAGGGTACAGTAGTCGATTCATTAGTACATTTTAAAAAAATCATTCAAACCCTTTGAAAGTACAACCTATTGATGTCTGGCAGCATCTGTGGAGAGAGAAACTTCCTGGTTCCTGCACCATTATCCTGCAAATGTGAATTATAATGAAAGGTTATTGACCTGGAACATTAACTGTTTCTTTCTCCACAAATGCTGGCTGACCAGCTGAGTATTTCCAGCATTTTCCCTTATTTTAGATGTCCGGCATCTACGGTATTTTGCTTCTGAATCTATCAGTGTCTGTTCACCCAATAGTTCCAGGTTAATTTTTGGAGCCTCCACAAAGACCTGAAAATGAACACAATTAGCAGAAACTCCCATTAGTGAGTAATTCACCCAAGGGGGTTTGAGTGGTTTAGTGGGTGGGAATCTTCTAGCAGAATGTTTATAAAACTGGCTGAAAAGAATGTAAAAACTCGACTTGTGTCAAATGCAATTTGGGCTGAAAATTCTGTGATGTATTGTGGCGGAAACTCCAAGCCCTATTGTCTAAACTTGTTTCTACAGGAACACGGTTGATCAGTTGCTGTTGTAGAGAGATATTTTTGGCATGTCCTATATTCTCACTCATTGTGTCAGCCATGCCTTTGTTTTTCACCTGAGTCAGAAAGTCCACATGAGAGGGTGACAGGGCCTTGATTTACTGTCACATCTGAAAGAGAGGGCCTTGATTTACTGTCACATCTGAAAGAGGGCGCCTGTGACAGTGCACCATTCCCCCAGTACTGACCCTCTGACAGAACAATGCTCCCTCAGTACTGAGCCTCTGACAGAACAATGCTCCCTCAGTACTAACTCTCTGACAGTGCAGCACTCCCTCAGTACTGACCCTTTAACAGGGCCGCACGCACTCAGCACTGAACCTCCCACAGGGCAGTACTCCCTCTCTCTTTCTGTCTCTCTCTTTGTTTAACAGGATTCAAATCAGTTGGTGAAGTCAAAACTAAAACACAGAGCCTTTCCTTGCTGAGCTGATTGACCTTGTAAAGTGTCAACACTACTCACCCACATCCAGTGTCCCAGCGCTCCCCTATTTATATGTATTCAAATACCCATTATCTGTTTCCCTTTACAATGTAATTGATATTAACAAACCTTAACAATGTGTAATTGATATTAACAAAACCTTAACAATGTCATTGATATTAACAAACCTTAACAATGTAATTGATAAAATATTAACATATCTCTCTTTCGCTCTCGACCGCTCTTTCTCTCCCTATCTCATTCCCGCTCTCTCGCCCCGCGAGCCGCTCCAGCCGTTGACAGTTGGCAGCGCTCATTGCGCACGCGCAGATTCCTCCCGTTACCAGGCAACTTCCCCGCCTGTCCCCGCCCATTGTCACGTGCCTATCGACACCCCAGCGCATCAGCCGCTTTCCGCCAGTCCGAGTGAGGATTCCCACACCTCATGACCGGAAGTGTGTCTGCGGGGCGGAAGTGGCTGGCAGGAAGTCGGTTGAGTTTTAAACCGACGCCTCGCCCCGCTCGAGGCTCCCTGTTCTCCGGCTCCAGGGTGGAGGCGACGCGCGGGACATTCAAACACCGGCCCGAGGGAGAAGGTGGGAGCTCGGCCGCATCGGGAGCTGATAAGACCCAAGTGGGTTGTTTTCATGTCGTTAATGGGCCGGGATGGGGTTTATTGGGGGTGGTGCCCATCTGATGAAGCACAGATTGTGGTCCCTCGGGCACTGAACCCAGCCCCCCCCTTCCCCTGGGCACCAACCCCAAATACCCCCTTCACCTGGGCACCAACCCCAAATACCCCCCTTCCCCATGGCACTAACCCCAAATGCCCCCCCTTCTGGGCACCAACCCCAAATACCCCACCCTTCCCCTGGGCACCAGCCCCAAATACCCCACCCTTCCCCGGGCACCAATCCCAAATACCCCACCCTTCCTCTGGGCACAACCTCAAATACCCCCCATTCCTCTGGGCACCAACCCCAAATACCCCCCCGTTCCTCTGGGCACCAACCCCAAATACCCCCCCCGTTCCTCTGGGCACCAACCCCAAATACCCCCCCCTCCCTTCCTCTGGGCACCAGCCCCAAATACCCCCCCTTCCTCTGGACACCAACCCCAACCCCCTCTTCCCCTGGGCACCAACCCCAAATACCATCCCTTTCCCCTGGGCACCAACCCTGAACCCCCTCCCTTCTCCTGGGCACCAACCCCAAACTCCCCCCTTCCCCTGGGCACCAACACCCTACTGTTCTCCCCTTCCCTCTCCACTCCCCACACCCCTGGGTACTGACCTATTGTAGGACACCCTGCTCAGCTATCTGACCCCAAATCCCCAGCTATATGCTGCCTACCCCCACCTCCTCATGGTATTTCACCTCCCACATGTACAACTCCCCCTCCCCTGCCGATACTCCCATCCTGAGTACCTGACCTACACCCCCTCCCACCCTTCTGGAACCTGGTTCCCACTTTTTTATTCATTCATGGGATGTAGGTATCACTGGCAATACCAATATTTATTGTCCATCTCAGATTGCCCTTGAGAAATTGGTGGTGGTCTGCTGTTGTAGGTGCTGCACAGTGCTGTTAGTTAAGGAGTTCCAGGCTTTTAACCTAGGGCATTAGAACAATGTATTTCCAAGTTCAAACTGGTAGCTTGGAGGTGCTGGTACTCCCATGTATCTGCTGTCCTTCATCTTGAGGCTGGGTTATTGAATATATTCAAGGCTGAGTTAGATTCTTGATCGAGAAGGGAGCCGACTGTTATGGGGGGCAGACAGAAAGTGGAGTTGTGGCCACAATCAGTGCAGCCATGATCTTATCGAATGGTGGAGCTGGCTTGAGGGGCCGAATGGCCTACACCTCTTAATTCTTGTGTTTTTGTGTAGAGGTTATGATTTTGTGGGGGGGGGGTTGCTGTTGAAGAAGCCTTGTTGAGTTGCTGAAGTACATGTTGCATATGGTACACACTGCTGCCACCTTGTGCAGGTGGTGGATGGGGTGCTGATCATATGGCTACTTTTTCCTGAATGGTGTTGAGCTTCGAGTGTTGCAGGAGCTGAACTCAACCAAGGCAACTGGAGAGAATTCTGTCACCCTCCTGACTTGTGCCTTGTAGATGGTGGACAGGCTTTGGGGGAGTTGGGAGGTGAGTTACTCTTGTAGCCGCAGTATTTTTGTGGTTGGTTCAGTTATGTTTCTGATCAATAGTGACCGCATGGATGTTGATATTGGGGGATTTGACCATGGTAATGCCATTGAATATCAAGGGGAGGTGGTTGATTCTCTCTCATTAGAGATGGCCATTGACTGGCACTTGCGTAGCATGAATGTTACTTGCTATTTGAGTCCATTAAACTCTACCTGAGGAGTTGTAAATGGAACTGAATACTGTGCCCACTTCTGACCTTAATGTGGGAGGAAGGTCATTGACAAAGCAGCTGAAGATGATTAGACCTAGGACTCTGACCTGAGGAACTCCAACTGTAAAGTTCTGAGGCTGATATGATTGACTTTCAACAACCACAACCACCTTCCTTTGTGTTAGGTATGACCTCATTCAGTCGAGAGTTTCTCCCCTCGTTGCTATGGGCTTCAATTCTACAAGGGCTTCTTAATGCTACGCTGTCAAATGCTGCTTTGATGTCAAGGGCAGTCACTCTCACTTCACCTCTGGAATTCAGCTCTTTTTGTCTGTGTTTACACGAAGACTGTAATGAGGTCAGGAGCTGAGTGGCCCTGGTGGAACCCAAACTGAGCATCACCGAATAGGTTTTTTCCCAGAAGTGCTGCTTGGTAGCACTGTCAATGATACCTCTGTCGCTTTGTTGATGATTGAGAGTAGGCTGGGGTGGTAATTGGCCAGATTGAATTTGTTGTTTTTTTTCTCACATTGTCAGTTAGATTCCATTGTTGTAGCTGCACTGGAACAGCTTGGCTAGAGATGCAGCTAGTTCTCGAGCACAAGTTATCAACCTACAGGCGGGATGTTGTTGGAGCCTATCATCTTTGCTGTATCCAGAGCACTCAGCTATTTCTTCATAACACGTTCAGTGAGTTGAATTGTCTGCAGACTTGTCTCTGTGATGTTGGGACCTCAGGAGGAGACCAAGATGGATCATCCACTCAGCACTTCTGGCTGAAGATGGATACAAACAGTTCAGCTTTGTCATAGAATCATACAGCACAGAAAGAGGGCCTTCAGCCCATCGTGTCCGTACTGGCCATCAAGCACCTATCTATTCTAATCTCATTTTCCAGCACTTGGCCTGTAGCCCTGTATGCTATGGTGTTTCAGGTGCTCATCTAAATACTAAAATGTTGTGAGGGTTCCTGCCTCTACAACCTCCTCAGGCAGTGTGTTCCAGATTCCAACCGCCCTCTGGGTGAAAAAAATTTTCCTCTAAACCTCCTGCCCCTTACCTTAAATCTATGCGGCCTGGTGATTGACACTTCAGCTAAGGGGAAAGGTTTCTTCCTATCTATGCCCCTCTTAATTTTGTACACCTCTATCAGGTCCCCCCTCAGCCTTCTCTGCTCTAAGGAAAACAACCCTAGCCTACCCAGTCTCTCTTCATAGCTGAAATGCTCCAGCCCAGGCAACATCCAGGTGTATCTCCTCTGAACCCTCTCCAGTGCAATCACATCCTTCCTACAGTGTGGCGACCAGAACTGCACACAGTACTCCAGCTGTGGCCTAACCAGCGTTTTATACAGCTTCAACATAACCTCCCTGCTCTTATGCTCTATGCCTTGGCTAATAAAGGCGAGTATCCCATGTGCCTTCTTAACCACCTTATCTACCTGTGCTGCTGCCTTCAGGGATCTACGGTCTTGTACACTAAGGTTCCTCTGTACCTCCTAGAGTCCTACCATTCATTGTGTATTCCCTTGCTGTGTTAGTCCTCCCAAAATGCATCACCTCACACTTCTCAGGATTAAATTCCATTTGGCATTGCTCAGCCCATTTATATCATCCTGTAATCTAAGGCTTTCCTCCTCACTATTTACGACATTACCAATTTTCGTGTCACCTGCGATGTTACTGATCATACCTCCTATATTCACGTCTAAATCATTCATGTATACTACAAACTGCAAGGGTCCCAGCACCGACTCCTGCGGTACACCACTCGTCACAGGCTTCCAATCGCAAAAATAACCTTCGACCATCACCCTCTGCCTCCTGCCACTAAGCCAGTTTTGGATCCAATTTGCCAAATTGCACTGGATCCCATGGGCTTTTACCTTCTTGACCATTCTCCCATGTGGGACCTTGTCAAAAGCCTCACTGGAGTCCATGTACACTACATCAACTGCACTACCCTCATCTACACAATTATCACCTCCTTGAAAAATTTAATCAAATTTGTTAGACATAATCTCCCCTGACAAAGACATGCTGACTATCCCTGATTAATCCTGTCCCTCAGAATTTTAGCTCTGAAGAAGTCATGCCGACTCGAAATGTTAACTGTTTTTCTCTCCACAGATGCTGTTGGACCTGCTGAGTTTTTCCAGCATTTTCTGTTTTTGTAACATAATGACTATGTTGCAGTAATTGTACTGTCTCCTACTTCCTGTGTACCTTACCCCCAGTTTTTGGCTAATTCACCACCCCACACCCGTGTAAAGAGAAAGACAGACTGGATGAGGGGGTTGGGCTTCTTGTGTGAAGTGCCCCTAAACATGGAGTAGTTTAAAAAGTTTGTACTGTAGCAGCTGAGATGTGTCCCTGTACCACCTGCACTTTTTATTCATTTACGGGATGTGGGCTTGCCCCCTTGCCCATGTGGTGCCCCCAGTAGCTACCCAATTTGTGTGATTCCTCTTGCCTGCGCAGTGTTCCTGCACCCTCCTCCCCCAATCATCTGCATGGTCTCCCCCTTACGTGTGTGATACCCCCAGCCTCCCATTTGCACAATTGCCCCCTTGCCCTCAGTGTCCCCTGCCTCTGTGGTGTCCCCTGCCTCTGTGGTGCCCCCAGCCCCTCCTGTCTACACAGTTGCCCCTTGCCCATGTGTTGCATCCCCCCAACCCCCCTCGCACTGCATTTTAACATGCAGTCCTGTAGTTGCTGGGGCTGCAGGGCCGTCCAGGCGGTGTTTGTTCACAATGCTCGACTGTCAAACGCAACAGTTGTGCACCGCACTGGCTGCTGCCCTGACCCAGCACCCCCCGACTTACAATAACAGAAAACAGTTTTGTACTTTACGCCTCAATTAACCTACTTTTTGACATTGTTTTCCTTCTCGATTCAGCACAGGAGAGCCCAATGCCCCTGGTTACAAACACGACTTTTTCCGTGTTCTCCAGCACGAAATGGTCGCAAGGCCGGGGCGAATTCGTTAGTGGCCGAGAAGTGAGCAGTACGTGTGTCTCAGACTCAGTGTTCCTAATCCTCTTTTACCCATCCTGATTAAAGTGACAGCGGATAAGTGTAGGGACTGGATCATTCACATTTCGGATAGAATCGCTTTTTTTCTTCAACACGCACTGACCTAGAACAAATTCCATGATTGCACTGTGAAACAATTTTTACTTCAAAGAAGAATTTAAGGTCGTGACTAACTTTTTTTTCCCACGGGTTCCTGTGTGTGCGACCGTTTTAGACAGGGTGGCGCATAAGACCTTTTCTCAAGCCGCTGATTTCCCTAGATTGTCGAATAACCTCTTAGTATCTATTTTTAAATTATGAAACCCTTTTTATTTCTATTTGCTTAAAGGTTTCAAAACATGCAGGGGCAAGGAAATTATGTCTGCTGTAGATTTGCACGATTCTCTGCGACGTTCCCTTGAAGGGACGGGTAACGGCTCCCAGATTGTTCAATTGAGAACTAGCACGGATCCAAAGAATCTCATCCCAAGACTGTCTTCTCAGCAGAGGCGAAATTCTACTGCTAATGAAATTGAGAGGTAATGTAGCTATAATAATTCATGGAAATAGGTAATGTTGGCCAGACCATTAATCATTTATATATAGGAAAT
>NW_027600473.1:0-14161 GCF_964194155.1 Cetorhinus maximus | reverse complement strand
CCAGGCAGTGTACAGATATCTCACTGAGAGAGAGAGGGACTGAGAGTCACCAGTCAGTGTACAGATATCTCCCAGAGAGAGAATAGACTGAGAGACACCAGTCAGTGTACAGATATCTCCCAGAGAGAGAATAGACTGAGAGACACCAGTCAGTGTAAAGATATCTCCCTGAGAGAGAGAGGGGACTGAGAGACACCAGTCAGTGTAAAGATATCTCCCTGAGAGAGAGAGGGGACTGAGAGACACCAGTCAGTGTACAGATATCTCGCTGAGAGAGAGAGGGACTGAAAGTCACCAGTTGGTGTACTGAACTCCGCCTGAGAGAGAGGTGACTGAGAGACACCAGTCAGTGTAAAGATATCTCCCTGAGAGAGAGGAGACTGAGAGACACCAGTCAGTGTACAGATATCTCCCTGAGAGAGAGAGGACTGAGAGACACCAGTCAGTGTACAGATATCTCCCTGAGCGAGAGAGGAGACTGAGAGACGCCAGTCAGTGTACAGATATCTCCCTGAGAGAGAGAGGACTGAGAGACACCAGTCAGTGCACAGATATCTCCCTGAGAGAGAGAGGGACTCAGAGACACCAGTCATTGTACAGATATCTCCCTGAGACAGTGAGGGGAATGAGAGAAACCAGTCAGTGTACAGATATCTCCCTGAGAGAGAGGGGAGTGAGAGACCAGTCAGTGTACAGATATTTCCCTGAGAGAGAGAAGAGACTGAGAGACACCAGTCAGAGTACAGGTATCTCCCTGAGAGAGAGAGGACTGAGAGACACCAGTCAGTGCACAGATACCTCCCTGAGAGAGAGAGGAGACTGAGAGACACCAGTCAGTGTACAGATATCTCCTGGAGAGAGTGGGGATTGAGAGACACCTGTCAGTGTAAAGATATCTCCCTGAGAGAGAGAGGGACTTAGATACACCAGTCAGTGTTCAGATATCTCCCTGAGCGAGAGAGGGGACTGAATGAGAGAGACAGGGGACTGAGAGTGAGAGTGGGGACAGAGAGAGAGAGGGGACTGAGAGCGAGTGAGAGGGGACTGAGAGAGAGAGAGAGAGGGGTATGCGAGGGAGGGTACTGAGAGCGAGAGAGAGGGGACTGAGAGAGTGAGAGGCGACTGAGAGAGAGAGAGCGAGGGGTTTGCGAGGGAGGGGACTGAGAGAGAGAGAGAGTTGACAGAGAGAGAGAGAGAAGACTGAGAGAGAGAGAGGGACTGAGAGAGAGAGAGGGCACTGAGAGAGAGAGGGGGGACTGAGAGAGAGAGAGAGGGGACTGAGAGAGAGAGAGGGGGACTGAGAGAGAAAGAGAGGGGACTGAGAGAGAAAGAGAGGGGACTGAGAGAGAGAGAGAGAGAGGGGACTGAGAGAGAGAGAGGGCCTGAGAGAGAGAGAGAGGGGACTGAGAGAGAGAGAGAGGGGATTGAGAGAGAGAGAGAGGGGACTGAGAGAGAGAGAGGGGACTGAGAGAGAGAGATAGGGGACTGAGAGAGACAGAGAGGGGACTGAGAGAGAGAGAGGGGACTGAGTGAGAGAGAGTGTCTGAGAGAAGGAGAGGGGACTGAGAGAGAGGGGACAGAGAAATAGAGAGAGGGGTCTGTGAGACACCAGTCAGTGTACAGATATCTCCCTGAAAGAGAGGGGACTGAGAGCCACCAGTCAGTGTACAGATATCTCCCTGAGAGAGAGGGGACTGAGAGACACCAGTCAGTGTACAGATATCTCCCTGAGAGAGAGAGGGGACTGAGAGACACCAGTCAATGTACAGATATCTCCCTGAGAGAGAGAGGGGACTGAGACACACAACTGAGTGTACAGATAGCTCCCTGAGAGAGAGAGGGGAGTGAGAGATACCAGTCAGTGTACAGATATCTCGCTGAGAGAGAGAGGGACTGAGAGTCACCAGTCAGTGTACTGAACTCTGCCTGAGAGAGAGGTGACTGAGTGACACCAGTCAATGTACAGATATCTCCCTGAGAGAGAGGGGACTGAGAGACACCAGTCAGTGTACAGATATCTCCCTGAGAGAGAGGGGACTGAGAGACACCAGTCAGTGTACAGATATCTCCCTGAGAGAGAGAGGGGTCTGAGAGACACCAGTCAGTGTAAAGATATCTCCCTGAGAGAGAGGAGACTGAGAGACACCAGTCAGTGTACAGATATCTCCCTGAGAAAGAGAGGACTGAGAGACACCAGTCAGTGTACAGATATCTCCCTGAGCGAGAGAGGAGACTGAGAGACGCCAGTCAGTGTACAGATATCTCCCTGAGAGAGAGAGGACTGAGAGACACCAGTCAGTGCACAGATATCTCCCTGAGAGAGAGAGGGACTCAGAGACACCAGTCATTGTACAGATATCTCCCTGAGACAGTGAGGGGAATGAGAGAAACCAGTCAGTGTACAGATATCTCCCTGAGAGAGAGGGGAGTGAGAGACCAGTCAGTGTACAGATATTTCCCTGAGAGAGAGAAGAGACTGAGAGACACCAGTCAGTGTACAGATATCTCCCTGAGAGAGAGAGGAGACTGAGAGACACCAGTCAGTGTACAGATATCTCCTGGAGAGAGTGGGGATTGAGAGACACCTGTCAGTGTAAAGATATCTCCCTGAGAGAGAGAGGGACTTAGATACACCAGTCAGTGTTCAGATATCTCCCTGAGAGAGAGGGGACTGAATGAGAGAGACAGGGGACTGAGAGTGAGAGTGGGGACAGAGAGAGAGAGGGGACTGAGAGAGAGTGAGAGGGGACTGAGAGAGAGAGAGAGAGGGGTATGCGAGGGAGGGTACTGAGAGAGAGAGAGAGGGGACTGAGAGAGTGAGAGGCGACTGAGAGAGAGAGAGCGAGGGGTTTGCGAGGGAGGGGACTGAGAGAGAGAGAGAGTTGACAGAGAGAGAGAGAGAAGACTGAGAGAGAGAGAGGGACTGAGAGAGAGAGAGGGCACTGAGAGAGAGAGGGGGGACTGAGAGAGAGAGAGAGGGGACTGAGAGAGAGAGAGGGGGACTGAGAGAGAAAGAGAGGGGACTGAGAGAGAAAGAGAGGGGACTGAGAGAGAGAGAGAGAGAGGGGACTGAGAGAGAGAGAGGGCCTGAGAGAGAGAGAGAGGGGACTGAGAGAGAGAGAGAGGGGATGAGAGAGAGAGAGAGGGGACTGAGAGAGAGAGAGGGGACTGAGAGAGAGAGATAGGGGACTGAGAGAGACAGAGAGGGGACTGAGAGAGAGAGAGGGGACTGAGTGAGAGAGAGTGTCTGAGAGAAGGAGAGGGGACTGAGAGAGAGGGGACAGAGAAATAGAGAGAGGGGTCTGTGAGACACCAGTCAGTGTACAGATATCTCCCTGAAAGAGAGGGGACTGAGAGCCACCAGTCAGTGTACAGATATCTCCCTGAGAGAGAGGGGACTGAGAGACACCAGTCAGTGTACAGATATCTCCCTGAGAGAGAGAGGGGACTGAGAGACACCAGTCAATGTACAGATATCTCCCTGAGAGAGAGAGGGGACTGAGACACACAACTGAGTGTACAGATAGCTCCCTGAGAGAGAGAGGGGAGTGAGAGATACCAGTCAGTGTACAGATATCTCGCTGAGAGAGAGAGGGACTGAGAGTCACCAGTCAGTGTACTGAACTCTGCCTGAGAGAGAGGTGACTGAGTGACACCATTCACTGTAAAGATAACTCACTGAGAGAGAGGAGACTGAGAGAAACCAGTCAGTGTACAGATATCTCCCTGAGAGAGTGAGGACTGAGAGACACCAGTCAGTGTACAGATATCTCCCTGAGAGAGAGAGGACTGAGAGACACCAGTCAGTGTACAGATATCTACGTGAGAGAGAGAGGACTGAGAGACACCAGTCAGTGTACAGATATCTCCCTGAGAGAGAGGGGACTGAGAGACATCATTCAGTGTACAGATATCTCCCTGAGAGTGTGGGGACTGAGAAACACCAGTCAGTGTACAGATATCTCCCAGAGAGAGAATAGACTGAGAGACACCAGTCAGTGTACAGATATCTCCCTAAGAGAGAGAGAGGACTGAGAGACACCAGTCAGTGTACAGATATCTCCCTGAGAGTGCGAGGACTGAGAGACACCAGTCAGTGCACAGATATCTCCCTGAGAGAGAGAGGACTGAGAGACACCATTCAGTGTACAGATATCTCCCTGAGAGTGTGGGGACTGAGAGACACCAGTCAGTGTACAGATATCTCCCAGAGAGAGAATAGACTGAGAGACACCAGTCAGTGTACAGATATCTCCCTAAGAGAGAGAGAGGACTGAGAGACACCAGTCAGTGTACAGATATCTCCCTGAGAGTGAGAGGACTGAGAGACACCAGTCAGTGCACAGATATCTCCCTGAGAGAGAGAGGACTGAGAGACACCATTCAGTGTACAGATATCTCGCTGAGAGAGAGAGGGACTGAGAGTCACCAGTCAGTGTACAGATATCTCGCTGAGAGAGAGAGGGACTGAGAGTCACCAGTTGGTGTACTGAACTCCGCCTGAGAGAGAGGTGACTGAGAGACACCAGTCAGTGTACAGATATCTCCCTGAGAGAGAGAGGACTGAGAGACACCAGTCAGTGCACAGATATCTCCCTGAGAGAGAGAAGGACTGAGAGACACCAGTCAGTGTACAGATATCTCCCTGAGAGAGAGGGGAATGAGAGACACCAGTCAGTGTACAGATATCTCCCTGAGAGAGAGGGGACTGAGAGACACCAGTCAATGCACAGATATCTCCCTGAGAGAGAGAGGAGACTGAGAGACACCAGTCAGTGTAAAGATATCTCCCTGAGAGAGAGAGATACTGAGTGACACCAGTCAGTGCACTGATATCTCCCTGAGAGTGAGAGGGGACTGAGAGACACCAGTCAGTGTACAGATATCTCGCTGAGAGAGAGAGGGACTGAGAGTCACCAGTCAGTGTACAGATATCTCGCTGAGAGAGAGAGGGACTGAGAGTCACCAGTTGGTGTACTGAACTCCGCCTGAGGGAGAGGTGACTGAGAGACACCATTCAGTGTAAAGATAACTCCCTGAGAGAGAGGAGACTGAGAGACACCAGTCAGTGTACAGATATCTCCCTGAGAGAGTGAGGACTGAGAGACACCAGTCAGTGTACAGATATCTCCCTGAGAGAGAGAGGACTGAGAGACACCAGTCAGTGTACAGATATCTACGTGAGAGAGAGAGGACTGAGAGACACCAGTCAGTGTACAGGTATCTCCCTGAGAGAGAGGGGACTGAGAGACATCAGTCAGTGTACAGATATCTCCCTGAGAGAGATAGAGAGACTGAGAGAAACCAGTCAGTATAAAGATATCTCCCTTAGAGAGAGAGGAGACTGAGACACACAACTCGGTGTACAGATACCTCCCTGTGAGAGAGAGGGGACTGAGAGACACCAGGCAGTGTACAGATATCTCACTGAGAGAGAGAGGGACTGAGAGTCACCAGTCAGTGTACAGATATCTCCCAGAGAGAGAATAGACTGAGAGACACCAGTCAGTGTACAGATATCTCCCAGAGAGAGAATAGACTGAGAGACACCAGTCAGTGTAAAGATATCTCCCTGAGAGAGAGAGGGGACTGAGAGACACCAGTCAGTGTAAAGATATCTCCCTGAGAGAGAGAGGGGACTGAGAGACACCAGTCAGTGTACAGATATCTCGCTGAGAGAGAGAGGGACTGAAAGTCACCAGTTGGTGTACTGAACTCCGCCTGAGAGAGAGGTGACTGAGAGACACCAGTCAGTGTAAAGATATCTCCCTGAGAGAGAGGAGACTGAGAGACACCAGTCAGTGTACAGATATCTCCCTGAGAGAGAGAGGACTGAGAGACACCAGTCAGTGTACAGATATCTCCCTGAGCGAGAGAGGAGACTGAGAGACGCCAGTCAGTGTACAGATATCTCCCTGAGAGAGAGAGGACTGAGAGACACCAGTCAGTGCACAGATATCTCCCTGAGAGAGAGAGGGACTCAGAGACACCAGTCATTGTACAGATATCTCCCTGAGACAGTGAGGGGAATGAGAGAAACCAGTCAGTGTACAGATATCTCCCTGAGAGAGAGGGGAGTGAGAGACCAGTCAGTGTACAGATATTTCCCTGAGAGAGAGAAGAGACTGAGAGACACCAGTCAGAGTACAGGTATCTCCCTGAGAGAGAGAGGACTGAGAGACACCAGTCAGTGCACAGATACCTCCCTGAGAGAGAGAGGAGACTGAGAGACACCAGTCAGTGTACAGATATCTCCTGGAGAGAGTGGGGATTGAGAGACACCTGTCAGTGTAAAGATATCTCCCTGAGAGAGAGAGGGACTTAGATACACCAGTCAGTGTTCAGATATCTCCCTGAGCGAGAGAGGGGACTGAATGAGAGAGACAGGGGACTGAGAGTGAGAGTGGGGACAGAGAGAGAGAGGGGACTGAGAGCGAGTGAGAGGGGACTGAGAGAGAGAGAGAGAGGGGTATGCGAGGGAGGGTACTGAGAGCGAGAGAGAGGGGACTGAGAGAGTGAGAGGCGACTGAGAGAGAGAGAGCGAGGGGTTTGCGAGGGAGGGGACTGAGAGAGAGAGAGAGTTGACAGAGAGAGAGAGAGAAGACTGAGAGAGAGAGAGGGACTGAGAGAGAGAGAGGGCACTGAGAGAGAGAGGGGGGACTGAGAGAGAGAGAGAGGGGACTGAGAGAGAGAGAGGGGGACTGAGAGAGAAAGAGAGGGGACTGAGAGAGAAAGAGAGGGGACTGAGAGAGAGAGAGAGAGAGGGGACTGAGAGAGAGAGAGGGCCTGAGAGAGAGAGAGAGGGGACTGAGAGAGAGAGAGAGGGGATTGAGAGAGAGAGAGAGGGGACTGAGAGAGAGAGAGGGGACTGAGAGAGAGAGATAGGGGACTGAGAGAGACAGAGAGGGGACTGAGAGAGAGAGAGGGGACTGAGTGAGAGAGAGTGTCTGAGAGAAGGAGAGGGGACTGAGAGAGAGGGGACAGAGAAATAGAGAGAGGGGTCTGTGAGACACCAGTCAGTGTACAGATATCTCCCTGAAAGAGAGGGGACTGAGAGCCACCAGTCAGTGTACAGATATCTCCCTGAGAGAGAGGGGACTGAGAGACACCAGTCAGTGTACAGATATCTCCCTGAGAGAGAGAGGGGACTGAGAGACACCAGTCAATGTACAGATATCTCCCTGAGAGAGAGAGGGGACTGAGACACACAACTGAGTGTACAGATAGCTCCCTGAGAGAGAGAGGGGAGTGAGAGATACCAGTCAGTGTACAGATATCTCGCTGAGAGAGAGAGGGACTGAGAGTCACCAGTCAGTGTACTGAACTCTGCCTGAGAGAGAGGTGACTGAGTGACACCAGTCAATGTACAGATATCTCCCTGAGAGAGAGGGGACTGAGAGACACCAGTCAGTGTACAGATATCTCCCTGAGAGAGAGGGGACTGAGAGACACCAGTCAGTGTACAGATATCTCCCTGAGAGAGAGAGGGGTCTGAGAGACACCAGTCAGTGTAAAGATATCTCCCTGAGAGAGAGGAGACTGAGAGACACCAGTCAGTGTACAGATATCTCCCTGAGAAAGAGAGGACTGAGAGACACCAGTCAGTGTACAGATATCTCCCTGAGCGAGAGAGGAGACTGAGAGACGCCAGTCAGTGTACAGATATCTCCCTGAGAGAGAGAGGACTGAGAGACACCAGTCAGTGCACAGATATCTCCCTGAGAGAGAGAGGGACTCAGAGACACCAGTCATTGTACAGATATCTCCCTGAGACAGTGAGGGGAATGAGAGAAACCAGTCAGTGTACAGATATCTCCCTGAGAGAGAGGGGAGTGAGAGACCAGTCAGTGTACAGATATTTCCCTGAGAGAGAGAAGAGACTGAGAGACACCAGTCAGAGTACAGGTATCTCCCTGAGAGAGAGAGGACTGAGAGACACCAGTCAGTGCACAGATACCTCCCTGAGAGAGAGAGGAGACTGAGAGACACCAGTCAGTGTACAGATATCTCCTGGAGAGAATGGGGATTGAGAGACACCTGTCAGTGTAAAGATATCTCCCTGAGAGAGAGAGGGACTTAGATACACCAGTCAGTGTTCAGATATCTCCCTGAGAGAGAGGGGACTGAATGAGAGAGACAGGGGACTGAGAGTGAGAGTGGGGACAGAGAGAGAGAGGGGACTGAGAGAGAGTGAGAGGGGACTGAGAGAGAGAGAGAGAGGGGTATGCGAGGGAGGGTACTGAGAGAGAGAGAGAGGGGACTGAGAGAGTGAGAGGCGACTGAGAGAGAGAGAGCGAGGGGTTTGCGAGGGAGGGGACTGAGAGAGAGAGAGAGTTGACAGAGAGAGAGAGAGAAGACTGAGAGAGAGAGAGGGACTGAGAGAGAGAGAGGGCACTGAGAGAGAGAGGGGGGACTGAGAGAGAGAGAGAGGGGACTGAGAGAGAGAGAGGGGGACTGAGAGAGAAAGAGAGGGGACTGAGAGAGAAAGAGAGGGGACTGAGAGAGAGAGAGAGAGAGGGGACTGAGAGAGAGAGAGGGCCTGAGAGAGAGAGAGAGGGGACTGAGAGAGAGAGAGAGGGGATTGAGAGAGAGAGAGAGGGGACTGAGAGAGAGAGAGGGGACTGAGAGAGAGAGATAGGGGACTGAGAGAGACAGAGAGGGGACTGAGAGAGAGAGAGGGGACTGAGTGAGAGAGAGTGTCTGAGAGAAGGAGAGGGGACTGAGAGAGAGGGGACAGAGAAATAGAGAGAGGGGTCTGTGAGACACCAGTCAGTGTACAGATATCTCCCTGAAAGAGAGGGGACTGAGAGCCACCAGTCAGTGTACAGATATCTCCCTGAGAGAGAGGGGACTGAGAGACACCAGTCAGTGTACAGATATCTCCCTGAGAGAGAGAGGGGACTGAGAGACACCAGTCAATGTACAGATATCTCCCTGAGAGAGAGAGGGGACTGAGACACACAACTGAGTGTACAGATAGCTCCCTGAGAGAGAGAGGGGAGTGAGAGATACCAGTCAGTGTACAGATATCTCGCTGAGAGAGAGAGGGACTGAGAGTCACCAGTCAGTGTACTGAACTCTGCCTGAGAGAGAGGTGACTGAGTGACACCATTCAGTGTAAAGATAACTCACTGAGAGAGAGGAGACTGAGAGAAACCAGTCAGTGTACAGATATCTCCCTGAGAGAGTGAGGACTGAGAGACACCAGTCAGTGTACAGATATCTCCCTGAGAGAGAGAGGACTGAGAGACACCAGTCAGTGTACAGATATCTACGTGAGAGAGAGAGGACTGAGAGACACCAGTCAGTGTACAGATATCTCCCTGAGAGAGAGGGGACTGAGAGACATCATTCAGTGTACAGATATCTCCCTGAGAGTGTGGGGACTGAGAAACACCAGTCAGTGTACAGATATCTCCCAGAGAGAGAATAGACTGAGAGACACCAGTCAGTGTACAGATATCTCCCTAAGAGAGAGAGAGGACTGAGAGACACCAGTCAGTGTACAGATATCTCCCTGAGAGTGCGAGGACTGAGAGACACCAGTCAGTGCACAGATATCTCCCTGAGAGAGAGAGGACTGAGAGACACCATTCAGTGTACAGATATCTCCCTGAGAGTGTGGGGACTGAGAGACACCAGTCAGTGTACAGATATCTCCCAGAGAGAGAATAGACTGAGAGACACCAGTCAGTGTACAGATATCTCCCTAAGAGAGAGAGAGGACTGAGAGACACCAGTCAGTGTACAGATATCTCCCTGAGAGTGAGAGGACTGAGAGACACCAGTCAGTGCACAGATATCTCCCTGAGAGAGAGAGGACTGAGAGACACCATTCAGTGTACAGATATCTCGCTGAGAGAGAGAGGGACTGAGAGTCACCAGTCAGTGTACAGATATCTCGCTGAGAGAGAGAGGGACTGAGAGTCACCAGTTGGTGTACTGAACTCCGCCTGAGAGAGAGGTGACTGAGAGACACCAGTCAGTGTACAGATATCTCCCTGAGAGAGAGAGGACTGAGAGACACCAGTCAGTGCACAGATATCTCCCTGAGAGAGAGAAGGACTGAGAGACACCAGTCAGTGTACAGATATCTCCCTGAGAGAGAGGGGAATGAGAGACACCAGTCAGTGTACAGATATCTCCCTGAGAGAGAGGGGACTGAGAGACACCAGTCAATGCACAGATATCTCCCTGAGAGAGAGAGGAGACTGAGAGACACCAGTCAGTGTAAAGATATCTCCCTGAGAGAGAGAGATACTGAGTGACACCAGTCAGTGCACTGATATCTCCCTGAGAGTGAGAGGGGACTGAGAGACACCAGTCAGTGTACAGATATCTCGCTGAGAGAGAGAGGGACTGAGAGTCACCAGTCAGTGTACAGATATCTCGCTGAGAGAGAGAGGGACTGAGAGTCACCAGTTGGTGTACTGAACTCCGCCTGAGGGAGAGGTGACTGAGAGACACCAGTCAGTGTACAGATATCTCCCTGAGAGAGAGAGGACTGAGAGACACCATTCAGTGCACAGATATCTCCCTGAGAGAGAGAAGGACTGAGAGACACCAGTCAGTGTACAGATATCTCCCTGAGAGAGAGGGGAATGAGAGACACCAGTCAGTGTACAGATATCTCCCTGAGAGAGAGGGGACTGAGAGACACCAGTCAGTGCACAGATATCTCCCTGAGAGAGAGGGACTGAGAGTCACCAGTGTACTGAACTCTCCCTCAGAGAGGTGACTGAGAGACACCAGTCAATGTACAGATATCTACCTTAGAGAGAGGGGACTCAGAGACATGAGCCAGTGTACAGATATCTCCCTGAGAGAGAGAGGACTGAATGAGAGAGACAGGGGGCTGAGAGTGAGAGTGGGGACAGAGAGAGAGAGGGGACTGAGAGAGAGTGAGAGGGGAGAGAGAGAGAGAGAGAGAGGGGTTTGCGAGGGAGGGTACTGAGAGAGAGAGAGAGAGAGGGGACTGAGAGAGTGAGAGGCGACTGAGAGAGAGAGAGAGAGAGAGGGGTTTGCGAGGGAGGGGACTGAGAGAGAGAGAGAGTGGACTGAGAGAGAGAGAGAAGACTGAGAGAGTGAGAGGGACTGAGAGAGAGAGAGGGGACTGAGAGAGAGAGAGGGGCCTGAGAGAGAGAGAGAGGGGAGAGAGAGAGAGAGAGAGGGGATTGAGAAAGAGAGAGAGGGGACTGAGAGAGAGAGAAGGACTGAGAGAGAGAGAGAGGGGACTGAGAGAGAGAGAGAGGGGAATGAGAGAGAGAGAGAGGGGACTGAGTGAGAGAGAGAGGGGGACTGAGTGAGAGAGAGAGAGGACTGAGAGAGAGAGAGGGGACTGAGAGACACCAGTCAGTGTACAGATATCTCCATGAGAGAGAGAGGGACTGAGAGACACGAGTCAGTGTACAGATATCTCCCTGAGAGACAGGGGACTGAGAGACACCAGTCAGTGTACAGATTTCTCCCTGAATGAGAGGGGACTGAGAGACACCAGTCAGTGTACAGATATCTCCCTGAGAGAGAGGGGACTGAGAGACACCAGTCAGTGTACAGATATCTCCCTGAGAGAGAGAGGGGACTGAGAGACACCAGTCAATGTACAGATATCTCCCTGAGAGAGAGAGGGGACTGAGACACACAACTGAGTGTACAGATACCTCCCTGAGAGAGAGAGGGGAGTGAGAGACACCAGTCAGTGTACAGATATCTCGCTGAGAGAGAGAGGGACTGAGAGTCACCAGTCAGTGTACTGAACTCTGCCTGAGAGAGAGGTGACTGAGTGACACCATTCAGTGTAAAGATAACTCACTGAGAGAGAGGAGACTGAGAGAAACCAGTCAGTGTACAGATATCTCCCTGAGAGAGTGAGGACTGAGAGACTCCAGTCAGTGTACAGATATCTCCTGAGAGAGAGAGGACTGAGAGACACCAGTCAGTGTACAGATATCTACGTGAGAGAGAGAGGACTGAGAGACACCAGTCAGTGTACAGATATCTCCCTGAGAGAGAGGGGACTGAGAGACATCAGTCAGTGTACAGATATCTCCCTGAGAGTGTGGGGACTGAGAGACACCAGTCAGTGTACAGATATCTCCCAGAGAGAGAATAGACTGAGAAACACCAGTCAGTGTACAGATATCTCCCTAAGAGAGAGAGAGGACTGAGAGACACCAGTCAGTGTACAGATATCTCCCTGAGAGTGAGAGGGGACTGAGAGACACCAGTCAGTGTAAAGATATCTCCCTGAGAGAGAGAGATACTGAGAGACACCATTCAGTGTACAGATATCTCCCTGAGAGTGAGAGGGGACTGAGAGACACCAGTCAGTGTAAAGATATCTCCCTGAGAGAGAGAGGGGACTGAGAGACACCAGTCAGTGTACAGATATCTCCCTGAGAGAGAGAGGGGACTGAGAGTCACCAGTCAGTGTACAGATATCTCGCTGAGAGAGAGAGGGACTGAGAGTCACCAGTTGGTGTACTGAACTCCGCCTGAGGGAGAGGTGACTGAGAGACACCAGTCAGTGTACAGATATCTCCCTGAGAGAGAGAGGACTGAGAGACACCAGTCAGTGCACAGATATCTCCCTGAGAGAGAGAAGGACTGAGAGACACCAGTCAGTGTACAGATATCTCCCTGAGAGAGAGGGGAATGAGAGACACCAGTCAGTGTACAGATATCTCCCTGAGAGAGAGGGGACTGAGAGACACCAGTCAGTGCACAGATATCTCGCTGAGAGAGAGAGGAGACTGAGAGACACCAGTCAGTGTAAAGATATCTCCCTGAGAGAGAGAGATACTGAGTGACACCAGTCAGTGCACTGATATCTCCCTGAGAGAGAGGGACTGAGAGTCACCAGTGTACTGAACTCTCCCTCAGAGAGGTGACTGAGAGACACCAGTCAGTGTACAGATATCTCCGAAAGAGAGAGAGGTTCAGAGACACCAGTCCATTTACGGATATCTACCTTAGAGAGAGGGGACTCAGAGACATGAGCCAGTGTACAGATATCTCCCTGAGAGAGAGGGGACTGAATGAGAGAGACAGGGGGCTGAGAGTGAGAGTGGGGACAGAGAGAGAGAGGGGACTGAGAGAGAGTGAGAGGGGACTGAGAGAGAGAGAGAGAGGGGTTTGCGAGGGAGGGTACTGAGAGAGAGAGAGAGGGGACTGAGAGAGTGAGAGGCGACTGAGAGAGAGAGAGAGAGAGAGGGGTTTGCGAGGGAGGGGACTGAGAGAGAGAGAGAGTGGACTGAGAGAGAGAGAGAAGACTGAGAGAGTGAGAGGGACTGAGAGAGAGATAGGCTGAGAGAGAGAGAGGGGCCTGAGAGAGAGAGAGAGGGGACTGAGAGAGAGAGAGAGGGGATTGAGAAAGAGAGAGAGGGGACTGAGAGAGAGAGAAGGGACTGAGAGAGAGAGAGAGGGGACTGAGAGAGAGAGAGAGGGGAATGAGAGAGAGAGAGAGGGGACTGAGTGAGAGAGAGATAGGACTGAGAGAGAGAGAGGGGACTGAGAGACACCAGTCAGTGTACAGATATCTCCGTGAGAGAGAGAGGGACTGAGAGACACGAGTCAGTGTACAGATATCTGCCTGAGAGACAGGGGACTTAGAGACACCAGTCAGTGTACAGATATCTCCCTGAGAGAGAGGGGACTGAGAGACACCAGTCAGTGTACAGATATCTCCCTGAAAGAGAGGGGACTGAGAGACACCAGTCAGTGTACAGATATCTCCCTGAGAGAGAGGGGACTGAGATACACCAGTCAGTGTACAGATATCTCCCTGAGAGAGAGAGGGGACTGAGAGACACCAGTCAGTGTACAGATATCTCCCTGAGAGAGAGAGGGGACTGAGACACACAACTGAGTGTACAGATACATCCCTGAGAGAGATAGGGGAGTGAGAGACACCAGTCAGTGTACAGATATCTCGCTGAGAGAGAGAGGGACTGAGAGTCATCAGTCAGTGTACTGAACTCTGCCTGAGAGAGAGGAGACTGAGAGACACCAGTCAGTGTAAAGATATCTCCCTGAGAGAGAGAGATACTGAGTGACACCAGTCAGTGCACTGATATCTCCCTGAGAGAGAGGGACTGAGAGTCACCAGTGTACTGAACTCTCACTCAGAGAGGTGACTGAGAGACACCAGTCAGTGTACAGA
>NW_027600472.1:0-14164 GCF_964194155.1 Cetorhinus maximus | reverse complement strand
GGGGACTGAGAGACACAGTCAGTGTACAGATATCTCCCTGAGAGAGAGAGGGGACTGAGAGACACCAGTCAGTGTACAGATATCTCCCTGAGAGAGAGAGAGGACTGAGAGACACCAGTCAGTGTACAGATATCTCCCTGAGAGAGAGAGAGGGACTGAGAGACACCAGTCAGTGTACAGATATCTCCCTGAGAGAGAGAGAGGGACTGAGAGACACCAGTCAGTGTACAGATATCTCCCTGAGAGAGAGAGAGGGGACTGAGAGACACCAGTCAGTGTACAGATATCTCCCTGAGAGAGAGAGAGGGACTGAGAGACACCAGTCAGTGTACAGATATCTCCCTGAGAGAGAGAGGGACTGAGAGACACCAGTCAGTGTACAGATATCTCCCTGAGAGAGAGAGAGGGGACTGAGAGACACCAGTCAGTGTACAGATATCTCCCTGAGAGAGAGAGAGGGACTGAGAGACACCAGTCAGTGTACAGATATCTCCCTGAGAGAGAGGGACTGAGAGACACCAGTCAGTGTACAGATATCTCCCTGAGAGAGAGAGAGGGACTGAGAGACACCAGTCAGTGTACAGATATCTCCCTGAGAGAGAGAGGGGACTGAGAGACACCAGTCAGTGTACAGATATCTCCCTGAGAGAGAGAGAAGGACTGAGAGACACCAGTCAGTGTACAGATATCTTCCTGAGAGAGAGGGACTGAGAGACACCAGTCAGTGTACAGATATCTCCCTGAGAGAGAGGGGACTGAGAGACACCAGTCAGTGTACAGATATCTCCCTGAGAGAGAGAGGGGACTGACAGACACCAGTCAGTGTACAGATATCTCCCTGAGAGAGAGAGGGGACTGAGAGACACCAGTCAGTGTACAGATATCTCCCTGAGAGAGTGAGGGGACTGAGAGACACCAGTCAGTGTACAGATATCTCCCTGAGAGAGAGAGAGGGGCTGAGAGACACCAGTCAGTGTACAGATATCTCCCTGAGAGAGAGAGAGGGGACTGAGAGACAGCAGTCAGTGTACAGATATCTCCCTGAGAGAGAGAGAGGGGACTGAGAGACACCAGTCAGTGTACAGATATCTCCTGAGAGAGAGAGGGGACTGAGAGACACCAGTCAGTGTACAGATATCTCCCTGAGAGAGATGGGACTGAGAGACACCAGTCAGTGTACAGATATCTCCCTGAGAGAGAGAGAGGGGACTGAGCGACACCAGTCAGTGTACAGATATCTCCCTGAGAGAGAGGGACTGAGCGACACCAGTCAGTGTACAGATATCTCCCCCTGTGAGAGAGGGACTGAGAGACACCAGTCAGTGTACAGATATCTTCCTGAGAGAGAGAGAGGGACTGAGAGACACCAGTCAGTGTACAGATATCTCCCTGAGACAGAGAGAGGGGGCTGAGAGACACCAGTCAGTGTACAGATATCTCCCTGAGAGAGAGAGCAGACTGAGAGACACCAGTCAGTGTACAGATATCTCCCTGAGAGAGAGAGAGAGGGGGCTGAGAGACACCAGTCAGTGTACAGATATCTCCCTGAGAGAGAGAGGGGACTGAGAGACACCAGTCAGTGTACAGATATCTCCCTGAGAGAGAGAGAGGGGACTGAGAGACACCAGTCAGTGTACAGATGTCTCCCTGAGAGAGAGAGAGTGGACTAAGATACACCAGTCAGTGTCCAGATATCTCCCTGAGAGAGAGAGAGGGACTGAGACACCAGTCAGTGTACAGATGTCTCCCTGAGAGAGAGAGAGAGGGGACTGAGAGACACCAGTCAGTGTACAGATATCTCCCTGTGAGAGAGAGAGGGGGACTGAGAGACACCAGTCAGTGTACAGATATCTCCCTGAGAGAGAGAGAGGGGACTGAGAGACACCAGTCAGTGTACAGATATCTCCCTGAGAGAGAGGGACTGAGAGACACCAGTCAGTGTACAGATATCTCCCTGAGAGAGAGAGAGAGAGAGGGACTGAGAGACACCAGTCAGTGTACAGATATCTCCCTGAGAGAGAGAGGGGGACTGAGAGACACCAGTCAGTGTACAGATGTCTCCCTGAGAGAGAGAGTGGACTAAGATACACCAGTCAGTGTCCAGATATCTCCCTGACAGAGAGAGAGGGACTGAGAGACACCAGTCAGTGTACAGATGTCTCCCTGAGAGAGAGAGAGAGAGAGAGGGACTGAGAGACACCAGTCAGTGTACAGATATCTCCCTGAGAGAGAGAGGGACTGAGCGACACCGGTCAGTGTACGGATATCTCCCTGAGAGAGAGGGACTGAGAGACACCAGTCAGTGTACAGATATCTCTTTGAGAGAGAGAGAGAGGGACTGAGAGACACCAGTCGGTGTACAGATATCTCTCTCAGAGAGAGAGGGGACTGAGAGACACCAGTCAGTGTACAGATATCTACCTGAGAGAGAGAGGGGACTGAGAGACACCAGTCAGTGTACAGATATCTCCCTGAGAGAGAGAGGGGGACTGAGAGACACCAGTCAGTGTCCAGATATCTCCCTGAGAGAGAGAGGGGGGACTGAGAGACACCAGTCAGTGTCCAGATATCTCCCTGAGAGAGAGAGAGAGGGGACTGAGAGACACCAGTCAGTGTACAGATATCTCCCTGAGAGAGAGAGGGGACTGAGAGACACCAGTCAGTGTACAGATATCTCCCTGAGAGAGAGAGAGGGACTGAGAGACACCAGTCAGTGTACAGATATCTCCCTGAGAGAGAGAGAGGGACTGAGAGACACCAGTCAGTGTACAGATATCTCCCTGAGAGAGAGAGGGGACTGAGAGACACCAGTCAGTGTACAGGTATCTCCCTGAGAGAGAGAGGGGACTGAGAGACACCAGTCAGTGTACAGATATCTCCCTGAGAGAGAGAGAGAGGGACTGAGAGACACCAGTCAGTGTACAGATATCTCCCTGAGAGAGAGAGGGGACTGAGAGACACCAGTCAGTGTACAGATATCTTCCTGAGAGAGAGGGACTGAGAGACACCAGTCAGTGTACAGATATCTCCCTGAGAGAGAGAGAGGGACTGAGAGACACCAGTCAGTGTATAGATATCCCCCTGAGAGAGAGAGAGGGGACTGAGCGACACCAGTCAGTGTATAGATATCTCCCTGAGAGAGAGAGAGGGGACTGAGCGACACCAGTCAGTGTACAGATATCTCCCTGAGAGAGAGGGGACTGAGAGACACCAGTCAGTGTACAGATATCTCCCTGAGAGAGAGAGGGGACTGAGAGACACCAGTTAGTGTACAGATATCTCCCTGAGAGAGAGAGAGGGGGACTGAGAGACACCAGTCAGTGTACAGATGTCTCCCTGAGAGAGAGAGTGGACTAAGATACACCAGTCAGTGTCCAGATATCTCCCTGACAGAGAGAGAGGGACTGAGAGACACCAGTCAGTGTACAGATGTCTCCCTGAGAGAGAGAGAGAGGGGACTGAGAGACACCAGTCAGTGTACAGATATCTCCCTGAGAGAGAGAGGGACTGAGAGACACCGGTCAGTGTACGGATATCTCCCTGAGAGAGAGGGACTGAGAGACACCAGTCAGTGTACAGATATCTCTTTGAGAGAGAGAAAGAGGGACTGAGAGACACCAGTCGGTGTACTGATATCTCTCTCAGAGAGAGAGGGGACTGAGAGACACCAGTCAGTGTACAGATATCTCCCTGAGAGAGAGAGGGGACTGAGAGACACCAGTCAGTGTACAGATATCTCCCTGAGAGAGAGAGGAGACTGAGAGACACCAGTCAGTGTACAGATATCTCCCTGAGAGAGAGAGGGGGGACTGAGAGACACCAGTCAGTGTCCAGATATCTCCCTGAGAGAGAGAGAGGGGACTGAGAGACACCAGTCAGTGTACAGATATCTCCCTGAGAGAGAGAGAGAGAGAGAGAGAGGGGACTGAGAGACACCAGTCAGTGTATAGATATCCCCCTGAGAGAGAGAGAGGGGACTGAGAGACACCAGTCAGTGTACAGATATCTCCCTGAGAGAGAGAGGGGACTGAGAGACACCAGTCAGTGTACAGATATCTCCCTGAGAGAGAGAGGGGACTGAGAGACACCAGTCAGTGTACAGATATCTCCCTGAGAGAGAGAGGGGACTGAGAGACACCAGTCAGTGTACAGATATCTCCCTGAGAGAGCGAGGGACTGAGAGACACCAGTCAGTGTACAGATATCTCCCTGAGAGAGAGAGAGGGGACTGAGAGACACCAGTCAGTGTACAGATATCTCCCTGAGAGAGAGAGGGGGGGACTGAGAGACAGCAGTCAGTGTACAGATATCTCCCTGAGAGAGAGAGGGGACTGAGAGACACCAGTCAGTGTACAGATATCTCCCTGAGAGAGAGAGAGGACTGAGAGACACCAGTCAGTGTACAGATATCTCCCTGAGAGAGAGAGAGGGGACTGAGAGACACCAGTCAGTGTACAGATATCTCCCTGAGAGAGAGAGGGGGGACTGAGAGACAGCAGTCAGTGTACAGATATCTCCCTGAGAGAGAGAGAGGGGACTGAGAGACACCAGTCAGTGTACAGATATCTCCCTGAGAGAGAGAGAGACTGAGAGACACCAGTCAGTGTACAGATATCTCCCTGAGAGAGAGAGGGGGGGACTGAGAGACAGCAGTCAGTGTACAGATATCTCCCTGAGAGAGAGAGAGGACTGAGAGACACCAGTCAGTGTACAGATATCTCCCTGAGAGAGAGAGAGGACTGAGAGACACCAGTCAGTGTACAGATATCTCCCTGAGAGAGAGGGGACTGAGAGACACCAGTCAGTGTACAGATATCTCCCTGAGAGAGAGAGAGACTGAGAGACACCAGTCAGTGTACAGATATCTCCCTGAGAGAGAGAGGGGGGGACTGAGAGACAGCAGTCAGTGCACAGATATCTCAAACCTTTGCTGTGAAGCTGTTTCCTGTCCAAGTTCTGCGTGAGAATGAGCTGTCGATTCTTGAACTAGGAAGGAGTGAGACCAGTGCCACTCTCCCTCCCGCCCCCACCACCACCACCTGTCATGAGATGTCCGCATGCGGAAGTGGTTTAAGATTCGGCACATTTCCTCATCTCTGACATGCTCCCGGAACACCCACACAGGCCCTGAGAGAGGGAGAGTGAGCGGAATAAAGGCTCGACCACAGAGAGTGTCAGCTCCCCCGCCTCGTACTCTCACTCGCTCTATCCCCTCCTCCCTCCAGCATCCACTCCGAGCACACCCATCCCACACACACACACACACACACACACACAACTGCACTCTCCGTCACCCTTAGCCCCTCAATTATACACCAAGTGCCTCTGTAACTTTCTCGCCTGTGTCACTTACCCTGCCCCTCTCTCTCTCTCTCTCTCGCTCTGTCTGTCTCTAAAATAGGAAAAGTGGCCCAAACCATGGCTTACAAGGGGAATTAGGGACCGTCTTAGATGCAAGGAAATTGGCCAGAAAAAAAACAACAGACCTGAGGTTTGGGAGCAGTATAGAATTCAGCAAAGGAGGACCAAGGGGTTTATTAAGAAGGGGAAAATAGAGTACGAGAGTGAGCTTGCAGTGGACATAAAAACCGACTGTAAAAGTTTCTATAGGTATGTGAAGAGGAAAAAGATTGGTGAAGACAAACGTAGGTCCCTGACAGTCAGAAACGGGAATTTATAATGAGGAACAAAGACCAATTAAATACATACTTTGGTTCTGTCTTCACACAGGAGGACACTCATAACAGACCAGAAATGTTGGGGAACACAGGGTTTAGTGAGAGGGAGGAACTGAAAGGAATCAGTATTAGTAGGGAAGTGGTGTTGGGGAAATTGATGGGATTGAAGGCCGATAAATCCCCGGGGCATGATAATCGACATCCCATAGCACTTAAGGAAGCGGCCCTAGAAATAGTGGATGCATTGGTGGTCATCTTCCGAGATTCTGTAGACTCTGGAACAGTTCCTACAGATCGGAGGGTAGCTAATGTAACCCCGCTATTTAAAAAGGGAGGCAGAGAGAAAACAGAGAATTATAGACCAGTCAGCCTGACGTCGGTAGTGGGGAAAATCCTAGAGTCCATTATAAAAGATTTAATAGCTGAGCGCTTGGAAAACAGTGGCAGAATCGGACAGAGTCAGCATGGATTTACGAAAGGGAAATCGTGCTTGACAAATCTACTGGAGTTTTTCGAGGATGTAACTAGTAGAGTTGATGAGGGGGAACCAGTGGATGTGGTTTATATGGACTTTCAGAAGGCTTTCGACAAAGTCCCACAGAAGAGATCGGCGTGTAAAATTAAAGCGCTTGGGATTGGGGGTAGTGTATTGAGATGGATAGAAAACTGGTTGGCAGACAGGAAACAAAGAGTAGGAATAAAGGGGTCTTTTTCCGAATGGCAGGCAGTGACTAGTGGGGTACCGCAGGGATCGGTGCTGGGACCCCCAGCTATTCACAATATATATTCATGATTTAGATGAGGGAACTAAATGTCATATCTCCAGATTTGCAGATGACACAAAGCTGGGTGGGAGGGTGAGCTGTGAGGGAGGATGCAGAGATGCTTCAGTGTGATTTGGACAAGCTGAGTGAGTGGGCAAGTGCGTGGCAGATGCAGTTTAATGTGGATAAATGTGAGGTTATCCACTTTGGTAGCAAAACTAGGAAGGCAGATTATTATCTGAGTGGCTATAAATTGAGAGAGGGGGAATGTGCAACGAGACCTGGGTGTCCTCGTACGCCAGTCGCTGAAGGTAAGCATGCAGGTGCAGCAGGCGGTAAAGAAGGCAAATGGTATGTTGGCCTTCATAGCCAGAGGATTCGAGTACAGGGACAGGGATGTCTTGCTGCAATTGTACAGGGCCTTGGTGAGACCACACCTGGAATATTGTGTGCAGTTTTGGTCTCCTTACCTGAGGAAGGATGTTCTTGCTATAGAGGGAGTGCAGCGAAGGTTTACCCGACCGATTCCTGGGATGGCGGGACTGACATATGAGGAGAGATTGAGTCGGTTAGGATTATATTCGCTGGAGTTCAGGAGAATGAAGGGGGATCTCATAGGAACCTATAAAATTCGAACAGGACTAGACAGGGTAGATGCAGGAAGGATGTTCCCGATGGTGGAGGGAGTCCAGAACCAGGGGTCACGGTCTGAGGATATGGGTTGGACCATTGAGGACTGAGATGAGGAGATGTTTCTTCACCCGGAGAGCGGTGAGCCTGTGGAATTCACTACCACAGAGAGTAGTTGAGACCAAAACATTGTATGTTTTCAAGAAGGAGTTAGATATAACTCTTGGGGCGAAAGGGATCAAAGGATATGGGGAGAAAGCGGGAGCAGGCTATTGAGTTGGATGATCAGCCATGATCCTAATGAATGGTGGAGCAGGCTCGAAGGGCCGAATGGCCTTCTCTATTTTCTATGTTTCTCTCTCGCTCTGTCTCTGTCTCTCCCCCACCTTGCCCAGTGCCCCTCCCCCACTCTCTCTCTCTCACACCCTGTCTCCATCCCACCTGCCCCCTCACTCCCTGGGCCCTCCCGTCCCTCTGGCATCGGGTGTCACAGTGCGTTAGATACACTGTCCTTTCCCCCTCTGGGACCGGGTGTCACAGTGCGTTAGATACACTGTCCTTTCCCCCTCTGGGACCGGGTGTCACAGTGCGTTAGATACACTGTCCTTTCCCCCCTCTGGGACCGGGTGTCACAGTGCGTTAGATACACTGTCCTTTCCCCCCTCTGGGACCGGGTGTCACAGTGCGTTAGATACACTGTCCTTTCCCCCTCTGGGACCGGGTGTCACAGTGCGTCAGATACACTGTCCTTTCCCCCTCTGGGACCGGGTGTCACAGTGCGTTAGATACACTGTCCTTTCCCCCTCTGGGACCGGGTGTCACAGTGCGTTAGATACACTGTCCTTTCCCCCTCTGGGACCGGGTGTCACAGTGCGTTAGATACACTGTCCTTTCCCCCTCTGGGACCGGGTGTCACAGTGCGTTAGATACACTGTCCTTTCCCTCCTCTGGGACCGGGTGTCACAGTGCGTTAGATACACTGTCCTTTCCCTCCTCTGGGACCGGGTGTCACAGTGCGTTAGATACACTGTCCTTTCCCCCTCTGGGACCGGGTGTCACAGTGCGTTAGATACGCTGTCCTTTCCCCCCTCTGGGACCGGGTGTCACAGTGCGTTAGATACGCTGTCCTTTCCCCCTCTGGGACCGGGTGTCACAGTGCGTTAGATACACTGTCCTTTCCCCCTCTGGGACCGGGTGTCACAGTGCGTTAGATACACTGTCCTTTCCCCCTCTGGGACCGGGTGTCACAGTGCGTTAGATACACTGTCCTTTCCCCCCTCTGGGACCGGGTGTCACAGTGCGTTAGATACGCTGACCTTTCCCCTCCTCTGCGTCCGTGTGAGTGTGAGATTTAAATAGTTTGTAACCTCTTCCCCTCCCTGCTGTTTCTGTTGCTTCCAGAGATAGATATGCAAAACCTTTCGCTGAGGTTTGTCCCTGCCCCCTCACCTTTGTCAAACATCGCTGCTTATTTTGCATAAGTTTTGACTGTGCAGAGACACACGGGAGTGGAAAATCATTGTAGCGTAGGAACCCGCTATGTTTCTGCAGCCGTTTGGACCCCTCCTGTCTCTGCCGGCCCTTGCAAAGCACAGGTGGTAAACCCCACACTTCAGCTCTGCCGTCCGGCTTAGGTTAGCCCCACGCAAAGATTCCCCCCCTCCTGTCTTCCTCCCCCCTTTCCATTCCCAGTGCTGCCCCCTGGCTTCCAGGCTTTCGAGGTGAGGCCTACCTGTGTCGACCAGCTGCGTGCTGGAGGGGCACAAGAGTCGGGGACCATCTATACTGCTTAATCTGACCCCAAGCCACTTAAGGAGACATCAGAGACAGGCGGGCCAAAGCTCAGAGAGAGAGAGAGAGGTCAGTTTTAAGGAGAGAGGGAGAGAGAGAAAGATGGGGAGAGGGGGAGAGAGAGGGAGGGAGATGGGGAGAGAGAGAGGGAGGGAGATGGGGAGAGAGAGAGGAGGGAGATGGGGAGAGAGAGGGAGGGAGATGGGGAGAGAGAGAGGGAGGGAGATGGGGAGAGAGAGAGGGAGGGAGATGGGGAGAGAGAGAGGGAGGGAGATGGGGAGAGAGAGAGGGAGGGAGATGGGGAGAGAGAGAGGGAGGGAGATGGGGAGAGAGAGAGGGAGGGAGATGGGGAGAGAGAGAGGGAGGGAGATGGGGAGAGAGAGAGGGAGGGAGATGGGGAGAGAGAGAGGGAGGGAGATGGGGAGAGAGAGAGGGAGGGAGATGGGGAGAGAGAGAGGGAGGGAGATGGGGAGAGAGAGAGGAAGGGAGATGGGGAGAGAGGGGGAGATGGGGAGAGAGAGGGAGATGGGGAGAGAGAGTGGGAGAGAGACGGGGGAGAGAGGGAGAGGGGGAGAGAGAGGGAGGGAGACGGGGGAGAGGGATAGGGAGACGGGGGGAGAGGGATAGGGAGACGGGGGGAGAGGGATAGGGAGACGGGGGGGAGAGGATAGGGAGACGGGGGAGAGGGATAGGGAGACGGGGGGAGAGGGATAGGGAGATGGGGAGAGGGTTTAGGGAGGGAATTCCAGAGCTTAGGCCCCCTCCCCGGGCAGCTGAAGGCCCGGCCGCCAATGGCGGAGCGATGGGAATCGGGGGATGCTCGAGAGGCCGGAATTGGAGGAGCGCAGAGATCTTGGAGGGTCGTAGGAGGTTACAGAGATAGGGAGGGTTGTAGGGGCTGGAGGAGGTTACAGAGATAGGGAGGGTGTAGGGGCTGGAGAAGGTAACAGAGATAGGGAGGGGTGTAGGGGCTGGAGGAGGTTACAGAGATAGGGAGGGGTGTAGGGGCTGGAGGAGGTTACAGAGATAGGGAGGGTTGTAGGGGCTGGAGGAGGTTACAGAGATAGGGAGGGTTGTAGGGGCTGGAGGAGGTTACAGAGATAGGGAGGGTTGTCGGGGCTGGAGGAGGTTACAGAGATAGGGAGGGTTGTAGAGGCTGGAGGAGGTTACAGAGATAGGGAGGGTTGTCGGGGCTGGAGGAGGTTACAGAGATAGGGAGGGTTGTTGGGGGGTGGAGTTCAGGACGAGCTGACATCTCCGGAGGGTCCGAGTGTGGGCGAGCGCGTCCGGTCGGCGATGAGGGTCGCGCTGGGGGGAACGTGTTACCGAGCGAGACTGTGGGGGGAGGGGAGGGGGTGACCGGAGAGAGAGGCACGTCTGGGAGTTGGTGGGGGGTCCTCCTCGAGGGGGTGGGGAGTTGCTGTGTGCCCATGGGGAGAGAGAGTCCCCACCCCCCTGGGGGCCCCACCTCGCCATCGATGCTCGTTTCTACGTCGACGTCGTCTGGGCGCCGATCGGTTCGCCGCCTGGCGCGGATGTCATTGCCGGTTGTCTCTAATTCTCTCTCTCTCTCTCTCTCCGTCCTCCCCTCCCGCTGGCTCTTCCCCCCACCCCACACCCGCTCGATGGGCCTCCAGATGACCAGTTTGAACCTCTCCGCATCGACCAGTTCTCCAGCCCACCCGAACTCCCGGACGTCATGAAGCCTCAAGATTCGGGCAGCGGTGCCAACGAACAGGCCGTGCAGTGAGATCGGAGTCCTCCCCTCCCCTCCCCTCCCCTCCCTCCCTCCCTCCACTCCCCCCCACCCTCCTCCACCCTCCCCCTCCCCCCGCCCAGTGCCCACGCGGGGGAGCGTGTCCACAAGCGGGCACACAGCACCCAGGCACAACACACTGGACTTCATTCTCTCCTCCTATCTCTAGTCTGTCCCCTTCGCTCTCTCCGCCCCCTGACACCTCTCTCTGCCTCTCCCTGTCTCCCACACTCTCTCCCTCTCTCTCCCTGTCTCACACGCTCTCTCCCTGTCTCCGCCTCTCTCTCCCTGTCTCCCACACTCTCTCCCCCCTCTCTCCCTGTCTCACACACTCTCTGCCTCTCTCTGCCTCCCTTTCCCTGTCTCCCACACTCTCTCCCTGTCTCCCACACTCTCTCCCTCTCTCTCCCTGTCTCACACACTCACTCCCTCTCTCTCCCTGTCTCACACACTCTCTCCCTGTCTCCCACACTCTCTCCCTCTCTCTCCCTGTCTCACACACTCACTCCCTCTCTCTCCCTGTCTCACACACTCTCTCCCTGTCTCCCACACTCTCTCCCTGTCTCCCACACTCTCTCCCTCTCTCTCCCTGTCTCACACACTCACTCCCTCTCTCTCCCTGTCTCACACACTCTCTCCCTCTCTCTCCCTGTCTCACACACTCTCTCCCTCTCTCTCCCTGTCTCACACACTTTCTCCCTCTCTCTCCCTGTCTCTCCCACACTCCCTCCCTCTCTCTGCCTCTCTCTCCCTGTCTCCCACGCTCTCTCCCTGTCTCACACACTCTCTCTCTCTCCGTCTCCCACGCTCTCTCTCTCTCTCTCTCCCCCTTTCCCTCTCTCTCCCCCTCCCCCTCTCTCTCCCCCCTCCCCCTCCCTCTCCCCCCTCCCCCTCTCTCTCCCCCCTCCCCCTCTCTCTCCCCCCTCTCTCTCCCCCCTCCCCCTCTCTCTCCCCCCTCTCTCTCCCCCCTCCCCCTCTCTTCCCCCCTCCTCCACTCAGGTCCTCTCCTCCTCTTTCTGTTTCTCGTTCTCTCTATCTCTGCCTATCTCCAGCACACTCCCTCCTCAGCGTTCTCTCTCTCTCTCTCTCTCTCTCTCTCTCTCTCTCTCTGTCTCCCCCCACCTCTACCTCTCTCTCGCTCTTGCCCGCCACCCGCCCCACTCTGCCTCTCAGTCCCACCTCCCCTCCGCAATCTCACTCCCTCTCTCCTTCCACCGATAAACAGCAACCACGGGGAGCTGGGGGAGATAAGGGGAAGGGGGGTCCATTCCCCCAGCACAAACCCCCAACCACAACATGTGGCAAAAGAGACACCTCGAGTGAGACCGAGATGGCAAAGCGACTGGGGGGTCACAAGGTCAAGTGATCGGATTTACGAGGGGTCAGTGGGGTGAGGGGTGAGAGTGTCCTTGAGCTGGTATCTGCCCAGCCCCCGCTAAGCCCCTCTCCCCCTCCCTCACACCCACTCCTCCAGACTCTCTTCCCCCCCCCACAACACGGCTCTCCCATTGACGGTTACAATGTGCTCTCCACACAAGCTGCGGATGGACGTGTCCACTCACCAGCCCCTGTTTCAGGGTCAGGGGGGAAAGGAATCAACCATCCCCTCCACCACACCCTGTGAAATGTGTCACAGTGCGTCAGATACACTGTCCTATCCCCCCCACCTCTGGGACCGGGTGTCACAGTGCGTTAGATACACTGTCCTTTACCCCTCTGGGACCGGGTGTCACAGTGCGTTAGATACACTGTCCTTTCCCCCTCTGGGACCAGGTGTCACAGTGCGTTAGATACGCTGTCCTTTCCCCCCTCTGGGACCGGGTGTCACAGTGCGTTAGATACACTGTCCTTTCCCCCTCTGGGACCGGGTGTCACAGTGCGTTAGATACACTGTCCTTTACCCCTCTGGGACCGGGTGTCACAGTGCGTTAGATACACTGTCCTTTCCCCCTCTGGGACCGGGTGTCACAGTGCGTTAGATACACTGTCCTATCCCCCCCTCTGGGACCGGGTGTCACAGTGCGTTAGATACACTGTCCTTTCCCCCTCTGGGACCGGGTGTCACAGTGCGTTAGATACACTGTCCTTTCCCTCTCTGGGACCGGGTGTCACAGTGCGTTAGATACACTGTCCTTTCACCCCCTCTGGGACCGGGTGTCACAGTGCGTTAGATACACTGTCCTATCCCCCCCTCTGGGACCGGGTGTCACAGTGCGTTAGATACACTGTCCTTTCACCCCCTCTGGGACCGGGTGTCACAGTGTGTTAGATACACTGTCCTTTCCCTCTCTGGGACCGGGTGTCACAGTGCGTTAGATACACTGTCCTATCCCCCCCTCTGGGACCGGGTGTCACAGTGCGTTAGATACACTGTCCTTTCACCCCCTCTGGGACCGGGTGTCACAGTGCGTTAGATACACTGTCCTTTCACCCCCTCTGGGACCGGGTGTCACAGTGCGTTAGATACACTGTCCTTTCCCCCTCTGGGATCGGGTGTCACAGTGCGTTAGATACGCTGTCCTTTCCCCCTCTGGGACCGGGTGTCACAGTGCGTTAGATACACTGTCCTTTCACCCCCTCTGGGACCGGGTGACACAGTGCGTTAGATACACTGTCCTTTCCCCCTCTGGGACCGGGTGTCACAGTGCGTTAGATACACTGTCCTTTCCCCCTCTGGGACCGGGTGACACAGTGCGTTAGATACACTGTCCTTTCCCCCTCTGGGACCGGGTGTCACAGTGCGTTAGATACACTGTCCTTTCCCCCCCTCTGGGACCGGGTGACACAGTGCGTTAGATACACTGTCCTTTCCCCCCCTCTGATACCCCTGCCCTGCTAATGCAACAAAGCCACGTTATCGAGAGTCACGGACCGGTTAAGGTTGCTCTATAAAGAGTGCCGGAGGGGGGGAGAATGTTTGTGTGTGTGTGTGTGTGTGTACGTGGGTGGGTGGGTGGGTGAGGGGGGTCGCAGGAGTCAGTCGGGACTGAACGACGAGTGTAGGGATGCACCGAGCGAGCCTTACCTCTCTCTCTCTCTCTCACCGTTGCCTCTCGTCGCTGTGTGGGGGGATTGTCGGGGGTGGGGGGTGGTGGTGGTGGGGCGGTGGTCATTGCGGACGGGGGGAGCGAGAAGGCAGAAGATGGCGAATTATGAATAATAAATGAAAAAGAAGACGAAATGTAGTCTGGAATTGATGTATTTTTAAGACGTAGCGGCGTGAGTGTGCGTGAGTGTGTGTAGACCGACCGAGGGAGGTGAAGCCAACTGCAGACGCTGGGAGACAAAGTCTCACCTCCCAGGAAACAATTAGAGGTTTCAACAAAGCTGCGTGTGTATCAGCTAAGAAGTTTAAAAACTTGAGCAGGACGAATTATTATTACAAACCACAACGAAAAAAAAAAAATAAACAGACACAACTTTGGTTTGCTTTCCCAGCCTTGACTTTTGGGTTTTTATCCTTTTCGGTTCTGTAAACCGACAGTGTATACTTGCGTTATTTTTCTCCATTTCGTACTGTTCTGATGTTAAAGAATCTGTTTGGT
>NW_027600471.1:0-14170 GCF_964194155.1 Cetorhinus maximus | reverse complement strand
CAGTCCTCCCTCACCTCGCGCACCCCCTCACCTCGCGCACCCCCTCACCTCGCGCACCCCCTCACCTCGCGCACCCCCTCACCTCGCGCACCCCCTCACCTCGCGCACCCCCTCACCTCGCGCACCCCCTCACCTCGCGCACCCCCTCACCTCGCGCACCCCCTCACCTCGCGCACCCCCTCACCTCGCGCACCCCCTCACCTCGCGCACCCCCTCACCTCGCGCACCCCCTCACCTCGCGCACCCCCTCACCTCGCGCACCCCCTCACCTCGCGCACCCCCTCACCTCGCGCACCCCCTCACCTCGCGCACCCCCTCACCTCGCGCACCCCCTCACCTCGCGCACCCCCTCACCTCGCGCACCCCCTCACCTCGCGCACCCCGCACCTCGCGCACCCCGCACCTCGCGCACCCCCGCACCTCGCGCACCCCGCACCTCGCGCACCCCCTCACCTCGCGCACCCCCGCACCTCGCGCACCCCTCACCTCGCGCACCCCTCACCTCGCGCACCCCCTCACCTCGCGCACCCCCTCACCTCGCGCACCCCCCTCACCTCGCGCACCCCCTCACCTCGCGCACCCCCTCACCTCGCGCACCCCCTCACCTCGCGCACCCCCTCACCTCGCGCACCCCCTCACCTCGCGCACCCCTCACCTCGCGCACCCCCTCACCTCGCGCACCCCCTCACCTCGCGCACCCCCTCACCTCGCGCACCCCCTCACCTCGCGCACCCCCTCACCTCGCGCACCCCCTCACCTCGCGCACCCCCTCACCTCGCGCACCCCCTCACCTCGCGCACCCCTCACCTCGCGCACCCCCTCACCTCGCGCACCCCCTCACCTCGCGCACCCCCTCACCTCGCGCACCCCCTCACCTCGCGCACCCCCTCACCTCGCGCACCCCCTCACCTCGCGCACCCCTCCTCGGCACCCCTCACCTCGCGCACCCCCTCACCTCGCGCACCCCCTCACCTCGCGCACCCCCTCACCTCGCGCACCCCCTCACCTCGCGCACCCCCTCACCTCGCGCACCCCCTCACCTCGCGCACCCCCTCACCTCGCGCACCCCTCACCTCGCGCACCCCCTCACCTCGCGCACCCCTCACCTCGCGCACCCCCTCACCTCGCGCACCCCCTCACCTCGCGCACCCCCTCACCTCGCGCACCCCCTCACCTCGCGCACCCCCTCACCTCGCGCACCCCCCTCACCTCGCGCACCCCCTCACCTCGCGCACCCCCTCACCTCGCGCACCCCCTCACCTCGCGCACCCCCTCACCTCGCGCACCCCCTCACCTCGCGCACCCCCTCACCTCGCGCACCCCCCTCACCTCGCGCACCCCCTCACCTCGCGCACCCCCTCACCTCGCGCACCCCCTCACCTCGCGCACCCCCTCACCTCGCGCACCCCCTCACCTCGCGCACCCCCTCACCTCGCGCACCCCCTCACCTCGCGCACCCCCTCACCTCGCGCACCCCCTCACCTCGCGCACCCCCTCACCTCGCGCACCCCCTCACCTCGCGCACCCCCTCACCTCGCGCACCCCTCACCTCGCGCACCCCCTCACCTCGCGCACCCCCTCACCTCGCGCACCCCTCACCTCGCGCACCCCTCACCTCGCGCACCCCCTCACCTCGCGCACCCCCTCACCTCGCGCACCCCTCACCTCGCGCACCCCCTCACCTCGCGCACCCCTCACCTCGCGCACCCCCTCACCTCGCGCACCCCTCACCTCGCGCACCCCCTCACCTCGCGCACCCCCTCACCTCGCGCACCCCCTCACCTCGCGCACCCCCTCACCTCGCGCACCCCCTCACCTCGCGCACCCCCTCACCTCGCGCACCCCCTCACCTCGCGCACCCCCTCACCTCGCGCACCCCCTCACCTCGCGCACCCCCTCACCTCGCGCACCCCCTCACCTCGCGCACCCCCTCACCTCGCGCACCCCCTCACCTCGCGCACCCCTACCTCGCGCACCCCCTCACCTCGCGCACCCCTCACCTCGCGCACCCCCTCACCTCGCGCACCCCTCACCTCGCGCACCCCCTCACCTCGCGCACCCCCTCACCTCGCGCACCCCCTCACCTCGCGCACCCCTCACCTCGCGCACCCCCTCACCTCGCGCACCCCCTCACCTCGCGCACCCCCTCACCTCGCGCACCCCCTCACCTCGCGCACCCCTCACCTCCCCCTCACCTCGCGCACCCCCTCACCTCGCGCACCCCCTCACCTCGCGCACCCCTCACCTCGCGCACCCCCTCACCTCGCGCACCCCCTCACCTCGCGCACCCCCTCACCTCGCGCACCCCCTCACCTCGCGCACCCCCTCACCTCGCGCACCCCTCACCTCGCGCACCCCCTCACCTCGCCCCTCACTCGCGCACCCCCTCACCTCGCGCACCCCCTCACCTCGCGCACCCCCTCACCTCGCGCACCCCCTCACCTCGCGCACCCCCTCACCTCGCGCACCCCCTCACCTCGCGCACCCCCTCACCTCGCGCACCCCTCACCTCGCGCACCCCCTCACCTCGCGCACCCCCTCACCTCGCGCACCCCTCACCTCGCGCACCCCTCACCTCGCGCACCCCCTCACCTCGCGCACCCCCTCACCTCGCGCACCCCCCCTCACCTCGCGCACCCCCTCACCTCGCGCACCCCCTCACCTCGCGCACCCCTCACCTCGCGCACCCCCTCACCTCGCGCACCCCCTCACCTCGCGCACCCCTCACCTCGCGCACCCCCTCACCTCGCGCACCCCCTCACCTCGCGCACCCCCTCACCTCGCGCACCCCCTCACCTCGCGCACCCCCTCACCTCGCGCACCCCCTCACCTCGCGCACCCCCTCACCTCGCGCACCCCTCACCTCGCGCACCCCCTCACCACCCACCCTCCCTCACCTCGCGCTCCCCCTCACCACCCACCCTCCCTCACATCGCGCCCCCCCTCACCACCCACCCTCCCTCATAGCTGCCCTCCCTCCCCTTGCACACCCCCTCACCACCCATCCTCCCTCACCTCGCGCAACCCCTCACCACCCACCCTCCCTCACCTCGCGCGCCCCTCACCACCCGCCCTCCCTCACCTCGCTCACCCCCTCACCAACCACACTCCCTCACCACCCATCCTCCCTCACCTCGCGTACTCCCTTACCACCCATCCTCCCTCACCTTATGCACCCCCTCACCTCCCATGCCCCCTCCCCTCGCACTCTCCCACCTCCCTTGCTCCCTCCTCTCACACTCTCCAACCTCCCTTACTCACTCCCCTCGCACACTCCCTCCCCCCTTGCCCCTCCCTCCCCTCGCACATCCCCCCCTCACCTTCCGTGCTCACTCACTTCCGGTGCTCTCAGCCTCCCATTTCTTTCTGTAGGGTGTGAAGCGGTTTGATGCCCGTGAGAGGGTGTTGGCAGCTCTGTCAGAGCGAGGTCTGTATCGTGGTTTGAAGGAGCACCCCATGGTGTTACGCTTGTGCAGGTAAGGAGACATGCTGAGAATGTGAGGGTGTGTAGTGTTGCCTAACTGGGTGGGCTGTAGGAGAGCTGGCTATGTCATTTAGCTGGGTATTGATCAGTGCCCTGCGTGCCCTGGGTATTGATCAGTGCCTCACCTACCCTGGGTATTGATCAGTGCCCCACGTGCCCTGGGTATTGATCAGTGCCCCACGTGCCCCGGATATTGATCAGTGCCCCACGTGCCCTGATAATTGATCAGTGCCCCACGGGCCCTGGGTATTGATCAGTGCTCCACGTGCCCTGGGTATTGATCAGTGCCCCACATGCCCTGAGTATTGATCAGTGCCCCACGTGCCCTGGATATTGATCAGTGCCCCACGTGCCCTGGATATTGATCAGTGCCCCACGTGCCCTGGGTATTGATCAGTGCCCCACGTGCCCTGGGTATTGATCAGTGCCCCACGTGCCCTGGGTATTGATCAGTGCCCTGGATATTGATCAGTGCCCCACGTGCCCTGGGTATTGATCAGTGCCCCACGTGCCCTGGGTATTGATCAGTGCCCCACGTGCCCTGGGTATTGATCAGTGCCCCACGTGCCCTGGGTATTGATCAGTGCCCCACGTGCCCTGGGTATTGATCAGTGCCCCACGTGCCCTGGGTATTGATCAGTGCCCCACGTGCCCTGGGTATTGATCAGTGCCCCACGTGCCCTGGGTATTGATCAGTGCCCCACGTGCCCTGGGTATTGATCAGTGCCCCACGTGCCCTGGGTATTGATCAGTGCCCCACGTGCCATGGGTATTGATCAGTGCCCCACGTGCCATGGGTATTGATCAGTGCCCCACGTGCCCTGGGTATTGATCAGTGCCCCACGTGCCCTGGGTATTGATCAGTGCCCCACGTGCCCTGGGTATTGATCAGTGCCCCACGTGCCCTGGGTATTGATCAGTGCCCCACGTGCCCTGGGTATTGATCAGTGCCCCACGTGCCCTGGGTATTGATCAGTGCCCCACGTGCCCTGGGTATTGATCAGTGCTGCACGTGCCCTGGGTATTGATCAGTGCCGCACGTGCCCTGGGTATTGATCAGTGCCGCACGTGCCCTGGGTATTGATCAGTGCCCCACGTGCCCTGGGTATTGATCAGTGCCCCACGTGCCCTGGGTATTGATCAGTGCCCCACGTGCCCTGGGTATTGATCAGTGCCCCGGGTATTGATCAGTGCCCCACGTGCCCTGGGTATTGATCAGTGCCCCACATGACCTGGGTATTGATCAGTGCCCTGGGTATTGATCAGTGCCCTGGGTATTGATCAGTGCCCCACATGCCCTGGGTATTGATCAGTGCCCTGGGTATTGATCAGTGCCCTGGGTATTGATCAGTGCCCCACGTGCCCTGGGTATTGATCAGTGCCCCACATGACCTGGGTATTGATCAGTGCCCTGGGTATTGATCAGTGCCCTGGGTATTGATCAGTGCCCCACATGCCCTGGGTATTGATCAGTGCCCTGGGTATTGATCAGTGCCCTGGGTATTGATCAGTGCCCTGGGTATTGATCAGTGCCCCACGTGCCCTGGGTATTGATCAGTGCCCTGGGTATTGATCAGTGCCCTGGGTATTGATCAGTGCCCCACGTGCCCTGGGTATTGATCAGTGCCCCACGTGCCCTGAGTATTGATCAGTGCCCCACGTGCCCCGGGTATTGATCAGTGCCCCGGGTATTGATCAGTGCCCCACATGCCCTGTGTATTGATCAGTGCCCCACATGCCCTGGGTATTGATCAGTGCCCTGGGTATTGATCAGTGCACCGGGTATTGATCAGTGCCGCACATGCCCTGGGTATTGATCAATGCCCCACATGCCCTGGGTATTGATCAATGCCCTACATGCCCTGGGTATTGATCAATGCCCCACATGCCCTGGGTATTGATCAATGCCCCACGTGCCCTGGGTATTGATCAATGCCCCACGTGCCCTGGGTATTGATCAATGCCCCACGTGCCCTGGGTATTGATCAATGCCCAACGTGCCCTGGGTATTGATCAATGCCCCACGTGCCCCGGGTATTGATCAGTGCCCCACGTGCCCCGGGTATTGATCAGTGCCCCACGTGCCCCGGGTATTGATCAGTGCCCCACGTGCTCTGGGTATTGATCAGTGCCCCACGTGCCCTGGGTATTGATCAGTGCCCCACGTGCCCCGGGTATTGATCAGTGCCCCACGTGCCCTGGGTATTGATCAGTGCCCCACATGCCCCGGGTATTGATCAGTGCCCCGGGTATTGACCAGTGCCCCGGGTATTGACCAGTGCCCCGGGTATTGACCAGTGCCCCGGGTATTGACCAGTGCCCCACGTGCCCTGGATATTGACCAGTGCCCAACATGCCCTGGGTATTGACCAGTGCCCCACGTGCCCTGGGTATTGATCAGTGCCCCAGGTATTGATCAGTGCCCCACGTGCCCCGGGTATTGATCAGTGCCCTGGGTATTGATCAGTGCCCCACGTGCCCTGGGTATTGATCAGTGCCCCACGTGCCCTGGGTATTGATCAGTGCCCCACGTGCCCTGGGTATTGATCAGTGCCCCACGTGCCCTGGGTATTGATCAGTGCCCCACGTGCCCTGGGTATTGATCAGTGCCCCACGTGCCATGGGTATTGATCAGTGCCCCACGTGCCATGGGTATTGATCAGTGCCCCGGGTATTGATCAGTGCCCCGGGTATTGATCAGTGCCCCGGGTATTGATCAGTGCCCTGGGTATTGATCAGTGCCCCGGATATTGATCAGTGCCCCATGTGCCCCGGGTATTGATCAGTGCCCTGGGTATTGATCAGTGCCCAACGTGCCATGGGTATTGATCAGTGCCCCGGATATTGATCAGTGCCCCATGTGCCCTGGGTATTGATCAGTGCCCCACGTGCCCCGGGTATTGATCAGTGCCCCGGGTATTGATCAGTGCCCCGGGTATTGATCAGTGCCCCGGGTATTGATCAGTGCCCCGGGTATTGATCAGTGCCCCGGGTATTGATCAGTGCCCCGGGTATTGATCAGTGCCCCGGGTATTGATCAGTGCCCTGGGTATTGATCAGTGCCCTGGGTATTGATCAGTGCCCCGGGTATTGATCAGTGCCCCGGGTATTGATCAGTGCCCCACGTGCCCTGGGTATTGATCAGTGCCCCACGTGCCCTGGGTATTCATCAATGCCCCACGTGCCCTGGGTATTCATCAATGCCCCACGTGCCCTGGGTATTGATCAATGCCCCACGTGCCCTGGGTATTGATCAGTGCCCCACGTGCCCTGGGTATTGATCAATGCTGACCCTCCCTGGGGTGCAGAGACTCTCTCTGCTGGCTCCATGGTTGACCATCTCTTGGTTCTCTTACAGCCGATCTGGTGATGTGGTCGAACCGCTCCTGAAGAGCCAGTGGTACGTTCAGTGTCGGGAACTCGCGGAGGAAGCGATGGCGGTGAGTGACATTCCTTAAACACATGCTCGCTTACTGAGAGACAAGGGAACCGTCTGACCCACTGTCCCACCCAGTCCCAGAGGGGGAAAGGACAGTGTCTGACCCACTGTCCCACCCAGTCCCAGAGGGGGAAAGGACAGTGTCTGACCCACTGTCCCACCCAGCCCCAGAGGGCATGGCTGGTGTGTGGATGATCTTTGACCCTACAGTGAGGGATGGATTCAGTTCGCACACGGCCACATGGGCGGCTGATCTTCCTCTGTGAGGCAGCGAGCAGGTGACGGGTGGCCTGTTTACAGGAGAGCTGCTCTGGCTCTGATGTTTAAGCCAGCTGGCATATGGCAGTGTGAACTTGCTCTGCGGCGGGCGCTGCCACTGACCGCTGGCCTGGCACCTGTTCCTGGTCATTCACTGGCTGAGCTAATGTTTCTCTGTCCTGTAGGCCCTGGATCGGGGGCAGCTAAGCTTCACACCTCCCTCCCTCCAGAAGACCTGGCATAGCTGGCTTGCCAACATCAGGTCAGTGCTCGGGGCTGGGTAGTGGTGGTGGTGGAGTTGGTGGTGGTGGTGTGCGCGCGGAGGGAGCTGGGGCAGCCCACAGAACGCAGGGATTGAACTTTGGCTGTCCAGGCCTGATGTAGCCACATTTAGCCGGGAAGCTACCACCCCCTGGACACACCCTGCACGTGCCCGCTCCCTGGGTGGGAATGGGAATGCCTCTGCCCGATTTCTGCTCCCGTAAGAGGTTACGCAGCCCTGCCCCTCACGGGCACCATCTTGCGCTGCGCGGGTACGATGTCTCGATTGGGTGGGACCCCACGCCACCCGGCCAGCCTCACTCTGCCTGGAGTCACCTTCGGCACGCTGAGTGAGTAATGTGAGACGTGACGTCTGGCGTGTGCGCCGTGCTTGGGAAGAGCACCTAACTTAGGACCTGCCGTGCCCAAATCTCCCCACCTGCTGGGGCTTCTTCACCTCTGGCTCTGTTATAGACTTATTCAGAGAGGTCAATGAAAGGCTTCCAATTACAACACTGGGTAGGGGGAGTGACTCTCCTGCTGCTCTTCTTCAAAATAGTGGCCAATAGGTCTTTCACCGCCACCTGAGAGAGCCGATAGAGCCTTGGCACCTCCAACAGTGCAGCACTCCCTCTGGAGTGTCAGCATAGATTATGTGCTTAAGTCCCGTGTGATACCCCCTGAGCTGCGGCTGCCAGTGTGATCAGTCAGCAACTCCTCCATTGTTGTATCACACGATTACCAGGATAACAGAAGGTCAGTTCAATAGATCTTAGCTGTTCCTGTGTTCCCGAGTTGTGTGGAGGTCGTGACTGGATGGAAAAGCAAGCCCTGCTTGCATTTCTGTAGCGCCTGATGATCACCTTCGGGAGGCCCGAAGCGCTTTAGAGCCAATGAAATACTTTTTGAAGCTAGTCACTGTTGGAATGTAGAAAGCATCAAGAGGAGCCTCCAAGGTGGGCGGGTATTCCCTCCCTGTCCTGACGAGTGAGAATGGCAAATACGTCCTTGAACTGCTTGGCTCTGCGATTGGTTCAGAGAATCCTGGAAGGGTCGGGGTGGGTGGGTGGTGGTATTATTATATAATCAGTTTATTGGGAAACCAAATTGTGATGATGATACAAATTAAACAAGTAATCATCATAGCGTAGCTATAGACAATTGTTAAAGTAAAAGTAATAACAGGGTTGCACAATTATGAACATTTGAGAATATAAATAATTACAATAAGTTGCAAAATGCAGGCCTGTTCAATTTGCAGAATAAAAGCGAAAGGTCTCCGACACTCTGCATTTTTTATTGATAGATAAATGTGGTCAAGGTTTGAGTTTATTAAATTCTCAATCATTTATATACTATTCATTCTTTTTATAAGGTAGAAGATTAGGCTGTCTCGTACTCTAATCATTTTATATCTAATTGCAGAATGGTGTCTATTCCCCTTAATTCCCCAGCAGATTTACTTCCATGTGGTTGTGACAAGAATGGCAATGGGAGGTGGGATTCAAGAGTTTTGTAGCAATATCCAGACAGAGCTTTTTCCACCTTTCAGTAAGGGAATGCGTATTCCGTTGAATCAGGTGAATCTCAGATGCAGACTGACCACTGATTTCTTCCCCCTCGTTTTCCACCCCCTCCCCCACCTTGTTTTACAGCGATTGGTGCATATCTCGACAGCTCTGGTGGGGTCATCGGATTCCAGCCTATCGTGTCACCTTCCCTGGCTCACGTGACCTGGAGGTGCGGGTGAATCCAGAGCTTTAACCCCCATGGGAGGTGGCCTTTGTCATAAGACTTACACAGCGCAACTGACGTGGAAAACCCGGAGCCCGAGAGAGTGGGAGGAGGGGGATTCGGAAATCGGGAGCTGCAGGGAGTGGGAGGGAGGTGCGGTGGGGATGCAGAAACCAGGACGAGAATGGGGGAGCCGGGCTAAGTTGGAGGAGGTTGGTGGCGGGTTGTGGGGCTGGGGGTGTGGGTGTGGGGGGAATGGAGTCGGTGGCGTATTCTGAAATCAGGGCAGCGACGAAGCCAGGGGAACGGGGAGGGCGGGAGGGGCGGGGGGTACAGGGACAGAGCCAGGGAGGGGGGAGTGGGGATGGGGCCAGGTGGTGTGGGGATAGAGTTGGGGGGGGGTTGTGGGGACAGAGCCAGGGAGAGGGGTGTTGGTCGGGGGAATGGCAGTAATGTTAATGGTGAGGGGGGTGGTGTGTAACAGAGTTGGGTGATTGATTTGTAACCGGAATTGACTGGGGTGGGATGGAGGATGGGCGGAGCCGGGGAGTGGTGGGGAGACGGATCATGTGGTGTGGTGTTGGGGGTTTGGGGGTTGGGGGTGGATTGGGGGACGTAGCCTGGGGACCGGGAGATGCGGCCCGGCGATGGGCTTGTGACCAGTGTTGAATGGGTCGGGCCAGAGTGCGATGGGTTGGGTTGGAGGAGGTGGGTTTTGGGGGTGGGAGGGGATGTGGAGGTCGGACAGAGCGGGTGCTGGCACCAGTACGGTGCAGTCAGTTAGGGGCAGGTTGAGACACTGGGGCATATGAACAGAGCAAGGAACGCAGGGCAAAGCTTGTGTGCTGATCAGTCCTTCACAAGAGGAACCTGTCGCACGGTTACTGTCTCCGTGGCTACAGCACTGATTCATTTCCCCTCTGTCACAGGGAGAGACGAAGGAGCTCTGGGTAATTGGCCGGAATCAGGAGGAGGCTCGCAGGAACGCAGCAAAGCAGCATGGGATAGAGGAGAGCGAGATCGCACTGACACAAGGTAACAGACAGACCTGGGACAGCACTGGGTGGGGGGGGGTGTGTCTGTACAGTCACCTGGGTCAGGACTGGGGGGGGTGTGTGTGTGTGTACAGTCACCTGGGTCAGCACTGGGTGTGTCTGTCTGTACAGTAACCTGGGTCAGGACTGGGGGTGGGGGGGTGTGTGTGTGTGTGTGTGTGTATATATATATATACAGTAACCTGGGTCAGCACTGAGTGTGTCTGTACAGTAACTTGGGTCAGGAGTGGGTGTGTCTGTCTGTACAGTAACCCGGGTCAGTACTGGGTGTGTCTGTACAGTAACCTGGGTCAGGAGTGGGTGTTTCTGTCTGTACAGTAACCTGGGTCAGCACTGGGTGTGTCTGTACAGTAACTTGGGTCAGGATTGGGTGTGTCTGTCTGTACAGTAACCCGGGTCAGTACTGGGTGTGTCTGTACAGTAACCTGGGTCAGGACAGGGTGTGTCTGTCTGTACAGTAACCCGGGTCAGTACTGGGTGTGTCTGTACAGTAACCTGGGTCAGTACTGGGTGTGTCTGTACAGTATCCTGGGTCAGGAGTGGGTGTGTCTGTACAGTAACCTGGGTCAGGACTGGGTGTGTCTGTCTGTACAGTAACCCAGGTCAGTACTGGGTGTGTCTGTACAGTAACCTGGGTCAGGACTGGGTGTGTCTGTCTGTACAGTAACCCGGGTCAGTACTGGGTGTGTCTGTACAGTAACCTGGGTCAGGACTGGGTGTGTCTGTCTGTACAGTAATCCGGGTCAGTACTGGGTGTGTCTGTACAGTAACCTGGGTCAGGAGTGGGTGTGTCTGTACAGTAACCTGGGTCAGGACTGGGTGTGTCTGTCTGTACAGTAACCCGGGTCAGTACTGGGTGTGTCTGTACAGTAACCCGGGTCAGGACTGGGTGTTTCTGTCTGTACAGTAACCTGGGTCAGGACTGGGTGTGTCTGTACAGTAACCCGGGTCAGGACTGGGTGTGTCTGTACAGTAACCTGGGTCAGGAGTGGGTGTTTCTGTCTGTGCAGTAACCCGGGTCAGTACTGGGTGTGTCTGTACAGTAACCTGGGTCAGGACTGGGTGCCTGTGCTGCACTGTCCTGGGATGAGCCGTGTTTGTTAGTGTCTAGCATAGCCCTGACATCCTGTGTTCTCACGTCCCTTATGTGGTTTTTGATTTCCACAGATGAGGATGTCTTGGATACCTGGTTTTCCTCCGCTCTATTCCCATTTGCGGCTATGGGCTGGCCACAAGAGGTGAGTCATAAGCAGCTCTGACCTCTGACCCCAAACCCTGGCCACTGCCACCTCCCCTCCCCCTCTGGTTACCCGTGGTTGACTGTTTCTGTTCAGCAGTCAGCCGTAGATCAGTGGGGTGGACTCATTCCTCAGAGCGAGTAGGTGATGGGTTCAAGTCCCACTCCAGTACTGAGCGAATGCTACACAGTTGTCAATGCTGGTTAAACTGAGGCCCCTTCTGCCCTCTCTGGTAGATGACCAGAAGGGGAGAGGAGAGTTCTCCCATGTCCTGGCTGATAACTTATCCCTCTTAAGCAAATCGTTAAAGCAAATGGGTCTGGTCATTGATCCAGTTGCTATTTACAGAATTATACAGCAACAAGGGGAGGTGGTGGCATTTTCACTGACTAGTATTCCAGAGAGCCAGGGCAATGCTCTGGTAACCCGGGTTCGAATCGATGGGGAAATTTGAATCCAATTTAAAAAAAAACAGCAGTCTGATGTTGACCACGAAACCATTGCCAATTGTTGTGAAAACCCATCTGGTTCACTAATGTCCTTTAGGGAAGGAAATCTGTTGTCCTTACCTGGTCTGGCCTACATGTATAACACAGTTGACTCTTTAAAAATGCCCCCTGAAAAAGGGCAATTAGGGATGGGCAATAAATGCTGGCCTAGTCTGCAACGCCCACATCCCACAAGCGAATAAAAAAAGAGGCCATTCGACCCATCGAGCCTGTACTGGTTCTTGGGTAGAGCTATCCAATTGTTCCCACTCCACTGCTCATTTTCACCCCCACCCCTGTCTCCAACAACTCTCTGCAGAATTTCCCCCATTCATTATTTATCCAATTGTTTTGTGAAATTTAGATTGAATCTGCTTCCACTGCCCTTTCAGGCAGCTCATTGCACATCAGAACAACTCAATCCAGGAAATCAGATTTCAGATTTCTCTCATCTCCCCTTCTGGTTCTTTTTTGCCAATCACCTGAACTACCTGCCCTCTGGTTACCGACCCCCCTGCCAATGGAAACTGTTTCTCCTTATTTATTCTTACAAAGCCCTTCATGAGTCCAAGCACCTCGATTGAATCTTTCCCTTGTTCTCTGTTCTAAGATGACGACGCCACTTAGTCCAGCCCATCCACATAACCCCCGATATCTTGCTGTGTGCCAATGAGATGCCGCCATTCACTCCGTTATTACTCTATAAGAACGCTTCCTATGTGATTCGCTACCTGTGAAGTGTTTTGAGATGTGATGAGCTCCCGGTGTTAATGCGGGTCCTGCTTTTACCTGACAGAGAGCTGATTTGAGGAACTTCTACCCAAACTCGCTGCTGGAGACGGGAAGTGACCTCATCTTTTTCTGGGTAGCGAGGATGGTCATGTTGGGCCAGCAACTGATGGGGGAGCTGCCTTTCCGACAGGTGGGTGTGAGGGGTGGCAGTGCCAGGTGAGATCGCCGTGGCATAGCAACGAAACAACCCATTGCAAGGGCAGAACCCACATTACCTACAGTCCTCCCATGGTGTATGTGTGAGTCGCCCTCTCTCTCTCTCTCTGAGTCTCCCTCTCTCTTTCTCTGTCTCTCTCTGTGAGTCCCCCTCTCTCTCTGTGTGACTCCTCCTCTCTCTCTCTCTGTGAGTCTCCCTCTCTCTCTGTGAGTCTCCCGCGTTCTCCCTCTGTGAGTCTCCCTCTCTCTCTCTCTCTGAGTCTCCCTCTCTCTTCCTCTCTCTCTCTCTGAGTCCCCCCCCCTCTCTCTCTCTGAATCCCCCCCTCTCTCTCTCTCTCTCCGAGTCCCCCCCTCTCTCTCTCTCTCTCCGAGTCCCCCCCTCTCTCTCTCAATCCCCCCTCTCTCTGAGTCCCCCCCTCTCTCTGAGTCCCCCCCCCCCTCTCTCTCTCTCTCTCTCTCTCTGAGTCCCCCCTTCTCTCTCTCTGAGTCCCCCCTTCTCTCTCTCTGAGTCCCCCCTTCTCTCTCTCTGAGTCCCCCCTTCTCTCTCTCTGAGTCCCCCCTTCTCTCTCTCTGAGTCCCCCCTTCTCTCTCTCTGAGTCCCCCCTTCTCTCTCTCTGAGTCCCCCCTTCTCTCTCTCTGAGTCCCCCCTTCTCTCTCTCTGAGTCCCCCCTTCTCTCTCTCTGAGTCCCCCCTTCTCTCTCTCTGAGTCCCCCCTTCTCTCTCTCTGAGTCCCCCCTTCTCTCTCTCTGAGTCCCCCCTTCTCTCTCTCTGAGTCCCCCCTTCTCTCTCTCTGAGTCCCCCCTTCTCTCTCTCTGAGTCCCCCCTTCTCTCTCTCTGAGTCCCCCCTTCTCTCTCTCTGAGTCCCCCCTTCTCTCTCTCTGAGTCCCCCCTTCTCTCTCTCTGAGTCCCCCCTTCTCTCTCTCTGAGTCCCCCCTTCTCTCTCTCTGAGTCCCCCCTTCTCTCTCTCTGAGTCCCCCCTTCTCTCTCTCTGAGTCCCCCCTTCTCTCTCTCTGAGTCCCCCCTTCTCTCTCTCTGAGTCCCCCCTTCTCTCTCTCTGAGTCCCCCCTTCTCTCTCTCTGAGTCCCCCCTTCTCTCTCTCTGAGTCCCCCCTTCTCTCTCTCTGAGTCCCCCCTTCTCTCTCTCTGAGTCCCCCCTTCTCTCTCTCTGAGTCCCCCCTTCTCTCTCTCTGAGTCCCCCCTTCTCTCTCTCTGAGTCCCCCCTTCTCTCTCTCTGAGTCCCCCCCTTCTCTCTCTCTGAGTCCCCCC
>NW_027600470.1:0-14178 GCF_964194155.1 Cetorhinus maximus | reverse complement strand
GAGGGAGAGAGATGGGGGGAGGGAGGGAGAGAGAGAGATGGGGGAGGGAGGGAGAGAGAGAGATGGGGGAGGGAGGGAGAGAGAGAGATGGGGGAGGGAGGGAGAGAGAGAGATGGGGGAGGGAGGGAGAGAGAGAGATGGGGGAGGGAGGGAGAGAGAGAGATGGGGGAGGGAGGGAGAGAGAGAGATGGGGGAGGGAGGGAGAGAGAGAGATGGGGGAGGGAGGGAGAGAGAGAGATGGGGGAGGGAGGGAGAGAGAGAGATGGGGGAGGGAGGGAGAGAGAGAGATGGGGGAGGGAGGGAGAGAGAGAGATGGGGGAGGGAGGGAGAGAGAGAGATGGGGGAGGGAGGGAGAGAGAGAGATGGGGGAGGGAGGGAGAGAGAGAGATGGGGGAGGGAGGGAGAGAGAGAGATGGGGGAGGGAGAGAGAGGGGGAGGGAGAGAGAGGGGGAGGGAGAGAGAGGGGGAGGGAGAGAGGGGGAGGGAGAGAGGGGGAGGGAGAGAGGGGGAGGGAGAGAGGGGGAGGGGAGAGGGGGAGGGAGAGAGGGGGGAGGGAGAGAGAGGGGGGAGGGAGAGAGAGGGGGAGGGAGAGAGAGGGGGAGGGGGAGAGAGGGGGGAGGGGGAGAGGGGGAGAGGGAGAGAGGAGGGGAGAGAGAGGGAGGGCGGGAGGGGGAGGGGGAGGGGGGAGTGTGTGACACAAATGGAGAGAAAATTAATGCACGTTGGTGTTAATAAATTGGAGCCGTTTTTCTGTTTTTACGGGAGTTGGAAGGAGTTTAATACGTCGGAATGTGATGGTCAGGCTGGGGGGGGGGTGAGGGGTCCGCGGTGCGGGGGAGGGGGTGGGTGAGGGAGGAGTGGGTGAGGGAGGGGGTGGGTGAGGGAGGAGTGGGTGAGGGGTCTGCGGTGCGGGGGAGGGGGTGGGTGAGGGGTGCTCGGTGCGGGGGAGGGAGGAGGTGGGTGAGGGAGGAGTGGGTGAGGGAGGGGGTGGGTGAGGGAGGGGTGGGTGAGGGAGGGGGTGGGTGAGGGAGGAGTGGGTGAGGGAGGAGTGGGTGAGGGAGGAGTGGGGGAGGGAGGGGGTGGGTGAGGGAGGGGGTGGGTGAGGGAGGGGGTGGGTGAGGGAGGGGGTGGGTGAGGGAGGGGGTGGGTGAGGGAGGGGGTGGGTGAGGGAGGGGGTGGGTGAGGGAGGGGGTGGGTGAGGGAGGGGATGGGTGAGGGAGGAGTGGGTGAGGGAGGAGTGGGTGAGGGAGGGGGTGGGTGAGGGAGGGGGTGGGTGAGGGAGGGGGTGGGTGAGGGAGGGGGTGGGTGAGGGAGGGGGTGGGTGAGGGAGGGGGTGGGTGAGGGAGGGGGTGGGTGAGGGAGGGGGTGGGTGAGGGAGGGGGTGGGTGAGGGAGGGGATGGGTGAGGGAGGAGTGGTGAGGGAGGAGTGGGTGAGGGAGGGGGTGGGTGAGGGGTCTGCGGTGCGGAGGAGGTGGGGTGGGTGAGGGGTCCTGGGTGCGGGTGAGGGAGGAGTGGGTGAGGGGTCCGCGGTGGATGAGGGTCCTACCTTGCTCTCTGTCCTCAGACATGACGGTGTGACAGAGCGACAGGACCCTGAAGAACTCGTGCACTTCGCGATCCCCCAGCTTCACCGACTCCAGGAGGAGGTGGTCATAGAAGGTGAACCGGGGGTCGGCCAGCGAGTTGAAGGAGAAGTCGATGGGCGCCCTCTTCTACCAGAGAGAGAGAGAGAGAGAGAGAGAGAGAGAGAGAGAGAGAGGGTCAGCGTGGATCCGACCTGCAGCATTCACCACCTCCGAGGACCCCTGGGGGGGGTGGAATCACATCTCGAAGGCCGGACTCTCCCCCCCCACCCCCAAAGACCCTTCGCAACTGCCCCCAGAATGGGCATCGGCAACCAATGCCCAGTGAAGCCCCTGTGAGGGCTGTGGGGGTCCGGAGCTGGTAGGAGGGGGGGGGGGGGGGTCCCACCTTTAGTATCAATGCTCCCCCCACAGCCAGTGCCGAGACTAGTTCAGACACGGTGACCCCTGGCCGGTGAGCTGGTGGGGGTGGGGGTGGGGAACGCTGGAGCAGCTTCTCACCGGGTGCGTGAGATCTCAGCTGTGAAGCCCCACGCAGTCGAACATCCAGCACCGACAAGCCTGGGCTCAGGGGGTAACTGGCGCTTGCCCTTTCCCATTCCAATGACACCGAACCCCGATTTCTAACTCTCTCTTCTCCCCCAGGATTCTCCAGGATACACCCCCAGTGCGAAACAGCACCACAGGAGAAACAGATTCCATTCGGTGGGGAGGGAAAGTTGTTAATATTTCAATTAAGGTCACCCGAGTCATTAATTCTATATTTGCTCAAAATACATTTTAAAATAAAAATTGGCTATAATTTTCTAACACAAGGTACAGAGTAAAGCTCCCTCTACACTGTCCCCATCAAACACTCCCAGGACAGGTACAGCACGGGGTTAGATACAGAGTAAAGCTCCCTCTACACTGTCCCCATCAAACACTCCCAGGACAGGTACAGCACGGGGTTAGATACAGAGTCAAGCTCCCTCTACACTGTCCCCATCAAACACTCCCAGGACAGGTACAGCACGGGGTTAGATACAGAGTAAAGCTCCCTCTACACTGTCCCCATCAAACACTCCCAGGACAGGTACAGCACGGGGTTAGATACAGAGTCAAGCTCCCTCTACACTGTCCCCATCAAACACTCCCAGGACAGGTACAGCACGGGGTTAGATACAGAGTAAAGCTCCCTCTACACTGTCCCCATCAAACACTCCCAGGACAGGTACAGCACGGGGTTAGATACAGAGTAAAGCTCCCTCTACACTGTCCCCATCAAACACTCCCAGGACAGGTACAGCACGGGGTTAGATACAGAGTAAAGCTCCCTCTACACTGTCCCCATCAAACACTCACAGGACAGGTACAGCACGGGGTTAGATACAGAGTAAAGCTCCCTCTACACTGTCCCCATCAAACACTCCCAGGACAGGTACAGCACGGGGTTAGATACAGAGTAAATCTCCCTCTACACCGTCCCCATCAAACACTCCCAGGACAGGTACAGCACGGGGTTAGATACAGAGTAAAGCTCCCTCTACACGGTCCCCAACAAACACTCCCAGGACAGGTACAGCACGGGGTTAGATACAGAGTAAAGCTCCCTCTACACTGTCCCCATCAAACACTCCCAGGACAGGTACAGCACGGGGTTAGATACAGAGTAAAGCTCCCCCTACACTGTCCCCATCAAACACTCCCAGGACAGGTACAGCACGGGGTTCGGTCTCACCTGACCTTTCCCACTCCGATGGAACGGGACCCCGATTTCTAAGTCTCTCTCCCCCACCAGGATTTCCCAACCCTATTGTACTCACCTCTCTCCTTTCACACTTGGGGCCCAACTCGTCAATCAGATCACCTGAAAAAGCAAGGCAGCTGTGTTAACGCGGGAATGAAACTGCAATTCCCTAGCGCCTTTCGCCACCTCCGCACACCTCATAGCGCCCCCAGCCCAGGGGGTACCTGCCGAGGGTCGTCGCCGTAGTAACGCAAGAAGCAGAGGCCGTGGCTGTCGCACTAAGTTAAAACCGTGCATCACCTCCAAGGAAACTCTTTCGAGTTATCAACAGTCACAGATTGCAACTCTTTCGAGTACAATCACCGTTCTTGGTTTTCCGGGAGTGGGACATGAACCCACAACCCTCTGATTCAAAGGCGAGGGTGCTATGAACTGAGCCACAGCTGACACCTCTGCCGGCTCACATGGGAACGAGGTCGTTGACATAGTGGACGGCCTTAAAGCTGGAAAAGAGGAGGTTTGAGAGAGGCTGCATGCACTTAGAGCTGATAAGGCTCCAGGGCTGGATGAGATGCACCCGGGGATCTTAAGCGAATCAGGGGCTGAAACTGCGAGGGCACTGGACACAAGTCTTCCAAACCTCCGAGTACAATCGGTGCCAGGGAGAATTGCAAATGTTACGCCCCTTTCTTTTTTTTTTGGGGTTCATTTACGGGATGTGGGCCTATACTGCCCATCCCTAATTGCCCCTCGTTCAAATCGGGCGTTCGGGTAAGCGCGGCAACGACGGGCCAAGTCAGCTTAACCTCGGTGGCGGGGGGGAGAAACTTCTAGAAACAATAATCTGGGGCAAAAGGAACCCAGGTCACTTGGGCAGAGGTGGGATTAACTCAGGGAAGCCAGCAGGGACTCGTCGAAGGCAAATCGTCTTCGAAAGGCTCGATTTGAGCTTTCTGGTTACGGGGAGGGCCGATCCGGGTAGCGCTGTCGATGCGGTTTACCTAGACCTCCAAGAGGAGTTTGATAAACCCCGTCGCTTAAAGGGCTCGTCAGCGCGAAGCTGAAGGGGGACGGAGGAAGGTTTGAGGCGGGAATCCCCACATGTCTCGATTTGCTGGGGGGGTGGGGGACACACGAGACTCGGGGCCGTTGTGAGCTGCGAGGGGGAGAGTGACAGACTTCGGGAAGGGGGGACGGGCAGACAAGTGGCAAACGCAGTTTAGGGCAGAGAGGTGTGGAGGGATTCATATCCGGAGGAAGAACATGGAGACATAATGTAACGTGAAGAGTCCAACGCTAAAGGGGGGGGTGCAGGAGCAGAGGGACCTGGGTGTATACGTGCACAAGTTAATAAAGGTGGTAGGACAGGTGGAGAGAGCAGTTAATAAAGTATACGGTATCCTGGGCTTTATTAATAGGGGCATAGAGTACCAGAGCAAGGAGGGGATGTTAACCTTGTATAAAACACTGGTTCAACTCCAACTAGAGTATTGTGTCCAGTTCTGGGCGCCGCACTTTAGGAAGGACGTGAAGGCGTTGGAGAGAGCGCGGGAAAGATTCACGGGAATGGTCCCAGGGACCGATTGGAGAAGTTGGGACTGTTTTCCCTCGGAGAGAAGGTGGAGAGGGGATTTGACCCAGGTGTTCGGAATCGGTGGGGAGGGATCCGGACGGAGCAGGAGAGAGGGAGAGAAACCGTTCCCGTTGGCGGATTCGAAGACGGTCGGCGCGAGAAGCAACGGGGACGGGAGGAGGAACCCTCTCACGCAGCGAGTGGTCAGGGTCGGGGAACGCGCTGCCGGAGAGCGCGGTGGGGGGAGGTCGGGTCAATCGGGGCTTTCCAGAGGGAACTGGATCATTATCTGGAACAAAAGTAATTTGCTGGGCTACGAAGGAAAGGTAAGGAGGGTGGGCCCAGCGAGGCCGGCAGGGACATGATGGGCTGAGTGGCCTCCTCCTGTGCTGTAACCATTCAATTCTCCCCAGCAGGTAATTTGTGCACAGGAAGATCCCACAAACTGCAATGTGATAATGACCCAGGTCATCTCTTTTTAGTGATGTTGGTTTAGGGATAAATATTGGGCCCCCGGACAACGGGGAACAGCCCCCCTGCCCCACAACAACCCACCTCCACCACCCTCCCCAAAACTCTACTTCCAATAGCAGCTGTAGGATCTTTTAAGTGCAACTTAGAGGGTAGACGGGGGCCTCAGTTTAACGTCTCACCCAAAAGACGGCACCTCTGACAGTGCGGCACTCCCTCAGTACTGACCCTCCGACAGCGCGGCGCTCCCTCAGTACTGACCCTCCCACAGTGCGGCACTCCCTCAGTACTGACCCTCCGACAGTGCGGCACTCCCTCAGTACTGACCCTCCGACAGTGCGGCGCTCCCTCAGTACTGACCCTCCGACAGCGCGGCGCTCCCTCAGCACTGACCCTCCCACAGTGCGGCACTCCCTCAGTACTGACCCTCCGACAGTGCGGCACTCCCTCAGTACTGACCCTCCGACAGTGCGGCACTCCCTCAGTACTGACCCTCCGACAGTGCGGCGCTCCCTCAGTACTGACCCTCCGACAGCGCGGCGCTCCCTCAGCACTGACCCTCCCACAGTGCGGCACTCCCTCAGTACTGACCCTCCGACAGTGCGGCACTCCCTCAGTACTGACCCTCCGACAGTGCGGCACTCCCTCAGTACTGACCCTCCGACAGTGCGGCACTCCCTCAGTACTGACCCTCCGACAGTGCGGCACTCCCTCAGTACTGACCCTCCGACAGTGCGGCACTCCCTCAGTACTGACCCTCCGACAGTGCGGCGCTCCCTCAGTACTGACCCTCCGACAGCGCGGCGCTCCCTCAGCACTGACCCTCCCACAGTGCGGCACTCCCTCAGTACTGACCCTCCGACAGTGCGGCACTCCCTCAGTACTGACCCTCCGACAGTGCGGCACTCCCTCAGTACTGACCCTCCGACAGTGCGGCACTCCCTCAGTACTGACCCTCCGACAGTGCGGCGCTCCCTCAGTACTGACCTTCCGACAGTGCGGCACTCCCTCAGTACTGACCCTCCCACAGTGCGGCACTCCCTCAGTACTGACCCTCTGACAGTGCGGCACTCCCTCAGTACTGACCCTCCGACAGCGCGGCGCTCCCTCAGTACTGACCCTCCCACAGTGCGGCACTCCCTCAGCACTGACCCTCCGACAGTGCGGCGCTCCCTCAGCACTGACCCTCCGACAGTGCGGCGCTCCCTCAGCACTGACCCTCCCACAGTGCGGCGCTCCCTCAGTACTGACCCTCCGACAGTGCGGCGCTCCCTCAGTACTGACCTTCCGACAGTGCGGCGCTCCCTCAGTACTGACCCTCCGACAGTGCGGCACTCCCTCAGCACTGACCCTCCGACAGTGCGGCGCTCCCTCAGTACTGGCACTGGGAGCACTGGCCTGGACTATGGGGCTTGAGTTTCTGGACTGGGGTCTCGCACCCACGAGTTTTGACTCAGGGACAAGAGCGCTGTTCACTGATCATCCGGATCAATCCACCCAACTTTACTGGAGTGCCTAATTTCAGTTAATGTACGGGGGAGTGGGGGGGGAGAAAAACGAGGTTGGGGTGTGGCAGGCTGCTGTTCAACTGTGTGAGGCTGCACAGTCAGGCCTGATTCTGTCTAGTATCACTGCACACCATTCATTGTTGAACGGCAACTTGGGATTAACAGTTAGGGTGGTGCAAAGCTCCGTGGACGGGAGGCACTACAGCGCCACCTCTGGCTGGAGGGTGTCACTGCAGCGTGACCTGTTGACATTGGAGATTCCCATTCTAAATCTGAATGGGTCAACCAGACACACAAAAGTGGGATACATTTGCGCTCCGTGCATCCCGGCCGCGCGCCCCCTCGCTCACCGTACGTCTTTCCGCCAATGGAGCACTTGTTGAAGGTCATGATGTTCTGGGTGAGGGTGCCCGTCTTGTCGGAGAAGATGTACTCGATCTGGCCCAGCTCCTCGCTCAGTGTGGTGGTCCGAGCCTCCGCCGCTGTGTTCTTCCTCACGCAGTACATCTTCTTGTCCCAGTTGATGAAGTAGCTGTGGCCCAGGCGGATGACCTCCACACTGCATGGGGGGGAGAGGTCAGAGGTGAAGAGGGTGCTCAACACCACAATGCTTCAAGTGAGGCGCGTAAGGACCCCGAACCCACGATGCTTTCAACGCAAACGCAACCGACCCCACAGGGGTGGGAGCTGAAATTTTCCTCGACACCATCCCCATCAAACACTCCCAGGGCAGGTACAGCACGGGGTTAGATACAGAGTAAAGCTCCCTCTACACTGTCCCCATCAAACACTCCCAGGACAGGTACAGCACGGGGTTAGATACAGAGTAAAGCTCCCTCTACACCGTCCCCATCAAACACTCCCAGGACAGGTACAGCACGGGGTTAGATACAGAGTAAAGCTCCCTCTACACCGTCCCCATCAAACACTCCCAGGACAGGTACAGCACGGGGTTAGATACAGAGTAAAGCTCCCTCTACACCGTCCCCATCAAACACTCCCAGGACAGGTACAGCACGGGGTTAGATACAGAGTAAAGCTCCCTCTACACTGTCCCCCATCAAACACTCCCAGGACAGGTACAGCACGGGGTTAGATACAGAGTAAAGCTCCCTCTACACCGTCCCCATCAAACACTCCCAGGACAGGTACAGCACGGGGTTAGATACAGAGTAAAGCTCCCTCTACACTGTCCCCGTCAAACACTCCCAGGACAGGTACAGCACGGGGTTAGATACAGAGTAAAGCTCCCTCTACACTGTCCCCATCAAACACTCCCAGGACAGGGACAGCACGGGGTTAGATACAGAGTAAAGCTCCCTCTACACCGTCCCCATCAAACACTCCCAGGACAGGTACAGCACGGGGTTAGATACAGAGTAAAGCTCCCTCTACACCGTCCCCATCAAACACTCCCAGGACAGGTACAGCACGGGGTTAGATACAGAGTAAAGCTCCCTCTACACTGTCCCCATCAAACACTCCCAGGACAGGGACAGCACGGGGTTAGATACAGAGTAAAGCTCCCTCTACACCGTCCCCATCAAACACTCCCAGGACAGGGACAGCACGGGGTTAGATACAGAGTAAAGCTCCCTCTACACTGTCCCCATCAAACACTCCCAGGACAGGTACAGCACGGGGTTAGATACAGAGTAAAGCTCCCTCTACATTGTCCCCATCAAACACTCCCAGGACAGGTACAGCATGGGGTTAGATACAGAGTAAAGCTCCCCCTACACTGTCCCCATCAAACACTCCCAGGACAGGTACAGCACGGGGTTAGATACAGAGTAAAGCTCCCTCTACACCGTCCCCATCAAACACTCCCAGGACAGGGACAGCACGGGGTTAGATACAGAGTAAAGCTCCCTCTACACTGTCCCCATCAAACACTCCCAGGACAGGGACAGCACGGGGTTAGATACAGAGTAAAGCTCCCTCTACACTGTCCCCATCAAACACTCCCAGGACAGGGACAGCACGGGGTTAGATACAGAGTAAAGCTCCCTCTACACCGTCCCCATCAAACACTCCCAGGACAGGTACAGCACGGGGTTAGATACAGAGTAAAGCTCCCTCTACACTGTCCCCATCAAACACTCCCAGGACAGGTACAGCACGGGGTTAGATACAGAGTAAAGCTCCCCCTACACCGTCCCCGTCAAACACTCTACCCTGGTAATATCTATGCCTTTAAAACCCATCGATGTGTTAACCCGATCTCTGACGAACAGCCTACCTGACGTAGAGTGAAATAGGTACGACCGTGTTGAGGATGATAATGTAGGACCAGAAGGACAGAAACCCCGAGAGGAAGGCGCTGTCGACGCCCTGGTCCCACGGCAGGTAGATCTGGAAGAGATTCCCAACTTCATATTCCCAGATGGAATTCCCGATAGCCAGAATGATCCCCATGCAGATCAGAAAGCCAAAGATCTGGAAACAAAGACAAGAGGAGATTTCACTCCCGGCCACTTCAAAGCCCAGACTGATAGGGCACGAGGATGAACACACACAGGTATCAGGGGCTCTTTTCACTGCACAGGGGGTGTCCGAGCCAGCATAGGACAGGGGAAAAGCTTAGTACAACACAGAGCCCGCTTCTGCAATGGAAAGACCGTGGGCCTTGATTTCTGGAGGCCTGAGATTCAACCCAAATCTAGTCAATCAGGCGAACTTGCCAATTCAGCTACTTTAATGCAGGCCTCAGTTTAGTCGGCATTCCCCAGGTCCCAGATTCGTTGCCACTCCACAGGCCCAAACCTCATCTGCATCCTGCACAGGCCAATTTAGTCAGCAGCCCGCGTAGGCCCAAATTTAAATGGCCAAGCAGCACAGGTCCCAATTTAGTCGGCATCCGCACAGGCCCCAGTTTAGCCTGCATCCCACCCAGCCCAAAGTTTAATCAGCAGCCCGCACCGGCCCAAATTCAGTCGGCAGCCCGCACCGGCCCAAATTCAGTCGGCAGCCCGCACAGGCCCCAGTTCAGTCGGCAGCCCGCACAGGCCCCAGTTCAGTCGGCAGCCCGCACAGGCCCCAGTTCAGTCGGCAGCCCGCACAGGCCCCAGTTCAGTCGGCAGCCCGCACAGGCCCCAGTTCAGTCGGCAGCCCGCACAGGCCCCAGTTCAGTCGGCAGCCCGCACAGGCCCCAGTTCAGTCGGCAGCCCGCACAGGCCCCAGTTCAGTCGGCAGCCCGCACAGGCCCCAGTTCAGTCGGCAGCCCGCACAGGCCCCAGTTCAGTCGGCAGCCCGCACAGGCCCCAGTTCAGTCGGCAGCCCGCACAGGCCCCAGTTCAGTCGGCAGCCCGCACAGGCCCCAGTTCAGTCGGCAGCCCGCACAGGCCCCAGTTCAGTCGGCAGCCCGCACAGGCCCCAGTTCAGTCGGCAGCCCGCACAGGCCCCAGTTCAGTCGGCAGCCCGCACAGGCCCCAGTTCAGTCGGCAGCCCGCACAGGCCCCAGTTCAGTCGGCAGCCCGCACAGGCCCCAGTTCAGTCGGCAGCCCGCACAGGCCCCAGTTCAGTCGGCAGCCCGCACAGGCCCCAGTTCAGTCGGCAGCCCGCACAGGCCCCAGTTCAGTCGGCAGCCCGCACAGGCCCCAGTTCAGTCGGCAGCCCGCACAGGCCCCAGTTCAGTCGGCAGCCCGCACAGGCCCCAGTTCAGTCGGCAGCCCGCACAGGCCCCAGTTCAGTCGGCAGCCCGCACAGGCCCCAGTTCAGTCGGCAGCCCGCACAGGCCCCAGTTCAGTCGGCAGCCCGCACAGGCCCCAGTTCAGTCGGCAGCCCGCACAGGCCCCAGTTCAGTCGGCAGCCCGCACAGGCCCCAGTTCAGTCGGCAGCCCGCACAGGCCCCAGTTCAGTCGGCAGCCCGCACAGGCCCCAGTTCAGTCGGCAGCCCGCACAGGCCCCAGTTCAGTCGGCAGCCCGCACAGGCCCCAGTTCAGTCGGCAGCCCGCACAGGCCCCAGTTCAGTCGGCAGCCCGCACAGGCCCCAGTTCAGTCGGCAGCCCGCACAGGCCCCAGTTCAGTCGGCAGCCCGCACAGGCCCCAGTTCAGTCGGCAGCCCGCACAGGCCCCAGTTCAGTCGGCAGCCCGCACAGGCCCCAGTTCAGTCGGCAGCCCGCACAGGCCCCAGTTCAGTCGGCAGCCCGCACAGGCCCCAGTTCAGTCGGCAGCCCGCACAGGCCCCAGTTCAGTCGGCAGCCCGCACAGGCCCCAGTTCAGTCGGCAGCCCGCACAGGCCCCAGTTCAGTCGGCAGCCCGCACAGGCCCCAGTTCAGTCGGCAGCCCGCACAGGCCCCAGTTCAGTCGGCAGCCCGCACAGGCCCCAGTTCAGTCGGCAGCCCGCACAGGCCCCAGTTCAGTCGGCAGCCCGCACAGGCCCCAGTTCAGTCGGCAGCCTGCACAGGCCCAAATTTAATCTCCAGCCGGCACTGGTCCCAATTTAGTCGGCGTCTCACAGGCCTCAATTTAATCGCCGTGCCGAAGGCCCCAATTTAATCGCCGTCCTGAAGGCCGCAACCCTCACCGCGATCCTGAAAAGTAGAAAGCCAGACCATCGTCCTGATGCCGAGGAGGAATCGGATCCCCTGCCAGGTTTCCCCCCTCCCCCTCCGGGTCATCAGTGGTCCCAGGAGCCTGGGGGAACTCACCCACAGCACCAGCGTGTTCATCAGCCGGTCAATACTGGTCCTTTTGAACTTAGTCCTGCCGCTGTTCTGCATGAGCTTGGTATCCGGGCCTGTAGGTACAAAAGGACTTCAGTTACAAGCAGAGGAAATTTCAGGCAGGAGTGGGCTGGCCCCAAAGCTGACCTTTAACCCCTTGGGGGGTGGCGTTCGTGGTACTGTCGCTGGACTGGTCATCCAGAGACCCAGGGTAATACTCTGGGGATCAATAATAAAAAATCTGGAAGTCGGAGATGACCATGGTCGATTGTCATAAAAACCCATCGGGTTCGCTAATCCCTTTTAGGGGAGGAAATCTGCCGTCCTTACCTGGTCCGGCCTACACATGACTCCAGGTCCACAGCCATGCGGCTGACTCCGAAATGCCCCTCGGAAATGGCCGAGCGAGACCACTCAGTTCTCAAGAGCGATTGGCTAAGTGCTGACCTAGCCAGCGATTTCCCACCACACCCCGACCCCTTCACAATCCCATAAACGAATAAAAAAAACCGATAGATGGCACTCTGTGCCAATGTCTTAATAAGGCTTGGAAAAACTCAGCAGGTCTGGCAGCATTGGCGGAGAGGAGAGCACAGTTGACGTTTCGAGTCCTCGTGACCCTTCAACAGAACTGAGTAGGACTCGAAACGTCAACTGTGCTCTCCTCTCCGCCGATGCTGCCAGACCTGCTGAGTTTTTCCAGGTCTTTCTGTTTCTGTTTCTGTTTTGGATTTCCAGCATCCGCAGGTTTTGGCTTTTATATCTTAATAAGGCTTGTTCACATCAATTACACGAAAGGGAAAGAGGTGGTGGGTATTTGAACGCACAGTTAGGGGATAGCTGGGACACTGGCGGGGGGAGGTGAGGAGTGTTGACACTGAGCAAAGCCAATAAACTCTTTCAGCAGGAAGAGGAAGGGCTGAGTACTGACTTCACCAGCCAGTGGGGATCCAGTTAACTTTGGCAGCAGAGGATGGTTGGCCTGATGGTGAAGATTGGAAGCTAAGATCCCTTTTCAGACAGACGATCGTAATTGGAGTGACTTTGGAGAGGAATGCCTGAAGTATCGAGGTATGGTTCCCCCCATTGTTCCGTGAAGCTGAATCTTATGACCAATTACGTCCTTACCATGGCTAATGGAATGCTATCCTTTATTACGAGAGAGATTGAACAGTTATACAGGGTAATGGTGTTTCGGAAGTGACTCGAAATATCATGATGCAATGAGTTATCCAAAAACGGAACAATAAGGTTTTCAAAATGACACATGACCAGGGAGGATCAGAAGGGGAAGAAGATGATACTGATCAGTCAGAAGGAAGTGTACTGGTCACCAGAAGCTTTAGTCCAGTAACGGGTGTTTTAGTTACAGACTCACTCAACTGTGCTGTGCTAGGCAGTGGATGCACTTCCACAGCATGTGGAGTGGGTCGGTTAAAGCATAACCTGGATTCTCTAAATAGTAAAAGGCCGAAGTAAGGTTAGGGGGTATGAGAGTTCCACTTACTTCACGTTCGGGGACGATGACACATTAAAGTCACTAAAGAGAGTGATGATTCCGTGTAAAATAGCCGGGGGGGGGAGGCCATTTTAATCAGCACAGAGGTAGCATCCAGTGAAATACTCTTACTGTTTAGTAAGCCAACTATGAAAAAAAGGCTCAAATGAAATTAGGTACGGAACACAATAAGGCAATTGTTCTTGGAAAAAACAATCGGGGCATTACTGTATCCCCTTAACAAGGCCAGACATTTCAAATATGAAAACAAAAAAACTACTGCGGATGCTGGAAATCCAAAACAGAAACAGAATTACCTGGAAAAACTCAGCAGGTCTGGCAGCATCGGCGGAGAACAAAAGAGTCGACGTTTCGAGTCCTCGTGACCCTTCAGCAGAACTGAATTAGTTCTGCTGAAGGGTCACGAGGACTTGAAACGTCGACTCTTTTCTTCTCCGCCGATGCTGCCAGACCTGCTGAGTTTTTCCAGGTAATTCTGTTTTTGTTTCAGACATTTCAAATCACCATGTTAAAGAAGTGTTTGATGATATCAGGGGGTAGGAGTTTAAAGGGGGGGGGGAGAAAAAAGACAAATTGTTCTAAAACTGCATCAGCTCCGTCCATCTTGTCACAGGTTAAAAATTCTACTAAAGGATGCAGGAGTAATGGAGGATGAATATTGTAGACTTAAGAGAAGAGGTGCGCGAATTTAAAAACATGGGCAAAAATCTGAACCGTCAGCGGAATAAACACAGCAGCGGAAAAGTCCCTACAGGAAAGGGGTTTGTGAAAAGAGTCACGCAGTTATTGAGATGCTTCACAGAGTCTTAGCAGACCGAGCTATAAACTGGCCCACGTGAAGAATTCACTTCAAATGGTTGGGGGGGGGGGGGGGAGGGAATGGGGGGTACACTCCCCCATCAATCGGCTCATGGGGGGAACCCAAAATACATCCGGTGACGTGGGATCAGCTCCCCCCACCCCCGAGCTTGAAAGGGCTACGATTAGTTCAAATCCCCCCCCACCCATCGCCCCCAAACTCCAGCGAGCGTTGGAATGCCCTGCATGCGGTGGGGGAAGGGCATTTATCAAGGCTGAGGTTATGGAGGAAATTCGGCAAGACTTGCGGCACAGCAAGAGGCCATCGGA
>NW_027600469.1:0-14187 GCF_964194155.1 Cetorhinus maximus | reverse complement strand
GGCGCGTGGGTTCATAATCCCAAGGCAATTGGTGGAATTTAAATTCAATGAATAAGCATGGAACATAAATATCAGTAATGGTAGCCATGATGACTGTTGTTGTAAAAACCCAACTGGTTCACTAATGTCCTTCAGGGAAGGAAATCTGCCATCCTTACCTGGTCTGGCCTATGTGCGACTCTTAACTGCCCTCTGAAATGGCCTAGCAAGCCACTCAGTTCAAGGGTAATTAGGGATAGGCAACAAAATGCTGGCCTTGCCAGTGATGCCCACATCCTGTGACAGAATAATTCATCTGTGCTACCTTTAATGCAGTTTTCTGTCTGTTTAAGACTGCAGTGTCTCACCATAAGAAAGTAAGTCCTTGTGAGGCACCAGTCTGTCTAATTAATCCATGCACCATTCCTCAACTGATATCGTGATAATAATTTCCTGTCAGGCTCCAGAACACAACATTTGGTTCCAAACTATCCTGTTAGTTAGACCCAAAAATCTGAACAGTGCAACTGAGTAATGAGATGTGCTGCAAAAGAGAGGCTCTTGATTTGTTATTGAGACAGGCTCTTTTGAGATTGTGGCCATAGTATTTAAAGTAAAAGTATGTGAAATGGTACTGCACAGAGTATAGGTTTTGTAACTCACTGCCTGGTGATCGTGTGGGTAGCATCCCTGCCTCTGAGCCAGAAGCTCAAGGTTCAAGTCCCACTCCAGGACTTGATGGTCAAGGAAGGGGTGTTCAGAACGCAGCCAAACAGGCTGAATATAAACTTGCAAATCCTTTAACACATTCTAATGGCAGGCGGTAAGGGCGGGAGAGATTTCTGGTCAGCCACCTGATGGAAAGAAAATTGGAGCCTCGCCCATCACTATCCATAGCTCCGAACTACGAAATGCATATAAAAGTGTATTTCGTCACAACAACTCAGACTTCTTGGGGTGCTGGTTGGCTCAGTTGGGCTGGTGGCCAGTGTGGATCAGATTGGTGCAAACAGCACGGGGTTCGATCCCCGTTCCGGCTGGGGTGGATTCGGGACCCGTCTCCTTGCCCTAACTAGTGGTGGAGATCGTGGCGCTGGGGCTCAGACTTGCCTTCGGGCAGAGAACTGAAGGAGAAGCAGGCTCACTGTCTTGTAAGCTATTTCTGATGGTAGAGTTTTTAATGAAAATAGGGACTGCCCCTAGAACCAGGTTTCCATTTGGGGGAATTCACTGATCAGGGACCGAGCACGATGGGGAGGGGGCAGTGCGGGACTCAAGAAACTCCCCCTACTGCTTTGTGAGAATATTCTGGGTGCTGGCTACATTTCCACCATTTGAAACCCTGGGACATTTGGGACTTGAAAAAAGACTTGAATTTATAAAGCGCTTTTCACGACCACCAGAATCTCAAGCACTTTGCAACCAATGAAGTACTTTTGAAGTGTAGTCACTATTGTAATGCTGGAAACGCGACAGCCTATTTGTGCACAGCAAGCTCCCACAAACAGCCATGATAATGATCAGATTTCTTTGTGATGTTGATTGAGGGAGAAATTTTGGCCAGAACACTGGGCATAACTCCCTTGCTCTTCTTCGAAATAGTACTTCTCCGAAAGAATGCGACCTTTCACATCCACCCGAGCAGGTAGATGGGGCCTCGGTTTAATGCCTTATCCAAAAGACGGCACCTCCAACAGTGCAGCACTCCCTCTGTACTGCACTGGAGTGTCAGCATAGATTGCAGTCCTCAGATGACTTAATGACATTCAGCTCCCCTGTGTGTCTGGGACAGGGGACAGGGTGATCCCTTCAAGTGCCCGCAGAGGTGAAATCTCCCCTCTGCTCATCATTATATGCTCCAACAACTAGAGGCATCGTACATGTTTGCATTGTGAAACAGTTTTGTGTCATGACACAACACAACACAGCGTTGGCACAGTCGTGGTGCTGTTTGCTGCCTGTACAGGTGAGAAACCCGAGGCTAGCTGGTCACCTCACGGTTATTGTTTAGAGTGCTATCCAATGCAGAGTGGCAATGAATGTGCTCACTTATGTAAAGGTGCCGACTGAAAGAGTTGTGCTTTTCCACAGAATCTAAGCAGCTGACCCCATCACCCACAGTCACAGAGTTAAAATGCTTCGATGTTGTGGAGCATCTGGCCTCACTTTTACCAGGATTACTGGAGTGAGTCACACATCTGGCTGTCAATGGCTACCTTCAGTGGCTGGAGAATGATTCATTGATGCGCTTCCTTGACAGATGGCTGGAAATAAGACACATGCGGTGTCTAGTGACACTGTGAAACTGAGCAGTGAGGCACAAAGGCCAAGCTTGCTGAGAACAGGGGGTTTTTCTGATCTGAAATAAAAACCAGACGAAGGATCCAACGTGAACCTGAGGTCAGTGGCTGTTTTAAGGATTGAAAGCACATCTGTGCAGTGCATTGTTCGAGGATAAGTCAGCATTTTGAAGAAATCCCGCTCCTGGCTTCCGTTCTGAGAAAACCTCACAACTGACATTCGCTGTTCAGTGCCGAATGGGCACTCCTTGTGTGAGAGTTCTGTTGGCACTTGTGGAGTGACAGCCCAGCTCAGGTCCAGGGCCCCAGGGCAGCGAAGGGAGACAAAAATAAACTATAAGACCACTGTTTTTTCAGATCAAGGTAACAGAGAAATGAAACAAATAAAAAGAGAAACTGATTTGATGAAGCTTAAACTGGGAGAGAAAAGAGAGATGACTAGACCACACATTTGAATGTTTAAGCATTTCACTGCATCGCATAGAGTCATTACGGCACAGGAGGAGGTCATTTAGCCCTTCGAGTCAGTGCCAGCTCCCTGTAGAGATATCCAATCAGTCCCATTCCCCAGATCTATCCCCATCTGTCCTGCAAGTTTATTTCCCTCAAGTGCATCTAATTTCCTTTTGAAATCATTCATTGTCCCTTGCTTCCACCTTCCTCGTTGGCAGAGAGTTCCAGGCTATGACCATTTGTTGAGTAAAAATGTTCTTCCTCACATTCCCCCTGCATCTCTTGCCCAAAACCTTAAATCTCTGTCCCCCAGTCCTTGTGCCATCATCTAGTGGGAACAGCGATGAGGATACATCCTTGGATTACTGTGCATGTGAATATTCACCCAGATATGCAATGTCGGCACAACATGGTAAGGGCCTGTGTTTAAAAATGTTCTGGTTGTGTGATAAATAGTTTATTCCAATGCCAAACAGGTTCTGCAAAAGTCATATATGGCACACCTCCAATGCTGGACATGCCGCGGGTGGGGAAATGCAAAACAGGGACCAAACACTTTGCAGCAGGGAGCGAGGGCAAGTGGAAGGGAAAGGCCAAATGAGGAATCGTATCATCAACGGACATGGTCACTCAATAGATAGAGTGGTTTGGAAGGCCCTATTGTCCTTGGTTCAAGGGTAATACGTTTAGGTGGTGGTGTAGCGGTGATGTCATGAGCAATCCAGTAGGCCTAGGTAATGCTCTGGGGACGCGGGTTCAAATCCCACCACAGCAGCTGGTAGAACTGAATTCAATTAACAATTTTTAAGAAATTTTCATGGGATATGGGTGTTGCTGGCTAGTCCAGCATTTATTGCCCATCCCTAATTGCCCTTGAGAAGGTGGTGGTGAGCTGCCTTCTTGAACTGCTGCAGTGCATGTGGAATAGGTACACCCAAAGTGCTGTAAGGAAGGGAGTTCCAGGATTTTGGCCCAGCGATAGTGAAGGAATTGTGATATAGTTCCAAGTCAGGATGGTGAGTGGCTTGGAGGGGAACTTGCAAGTGGCGGTGTTCCCATCCATCTGCTGCCCTCGTCTTTCTAGGTGGTAGAGTTCATGGGTTTGGAAGGTGCTGTCGAAGGAGCCTTGGTGAGTTTCTGTAGTGCATCTTGTAGATGGTACACACTGCTGCCACTGTGCATCGGTGGTGGAAGGAACGAATGTTTGTGGATGGGGTGCCAATCAAGCGGGCTGCTTTGTCCTGGATGGTGTCAAGCTTCTTGAGTGTTGTTGGAGCTGCACTCATCCAGGTAATTGGAGAGTATTCCATCACACTCTTGACTTGTGCCTTGTAGATGGTGGACAGGCTTTGGGGAGTCAGGAAGTGAGTTACTCACTGCATAATCCCCAGTCTCTGACCTGCTCTTGTAGCCACAGTATTTATATGGCTGGTCGAGTTAATTTTCTGGTCGATGGTAAGCCCCCCAGGATGTTGATAGTGGAGTATTCAGTGATGATAATGCCATTGAATGTCAATGGGAGGTGGTTGGATTCTCTCTTAGTGGAGATGGTCAATGCCTGGCATTTGTGTGGCATGAATATTACTTGCCACTTGTCAGCCCAAGCCTGAATAATGTCCAGGTGTTGCTAAATTTGGACATGGACTGCTTCAGTATCTGAGGAGTTGCGAATGGTGCTGAACATTGTGCAATCATCAGCGAACATCCACAGTTCTGATCTTATGATGGGAGGAAGGTCATTGATGAAGCAGCTGAAGATGTTTGGTTCGAGGACACTAACCTGAGGAACTCCTGCAGCAATGTCCTGAGACTGAGATGATTGACCTAAATCTGGAATTAAAAGCTAGTCTAGGCAATAGTGACCTTGAAACCACTGTCTATTGGTTCACTCATGTCCTTTAGGGAAGGAAATCTGTCATCCTTACCCAGTCTGACCAACATGCGACTCCAGGCCCACAGCAAAGTGGTTGACTCTTAACTGGTCACTAAAATGGCCTAGGAAGCCACTCAGTTCAAGGCAATTAGGGATGGGCAACAAATGCTGGCCTTGCCAGCGATGCCCACATCCCATGAAAGAATATTAAAAAAACGGGGTAAGATGTAGGAGGTTTAGAGGGGATTCAAAGGGAAATCTGTTCACCCAGTGGCTCATGGGGAGTTGGAACTCAATTCCTGAAAGGGTAGTAGAGGCAGAAACCCTCAAGGGCATACTCAATAAATGGGAGGATATTGAGAGAGATTGAGGAAGTGAGAGACCTTGGAGTGTATGTCCACGGGTCCCTGAAGGTGGCAGGACAGGTGGGTAAGGTGGTAAAGGAAGCATAAGGAATTTATTGGGCGAGACATTGAATACAAAAGCAGGGATGTAATGCTGGAACTCTTAAAATGCTGGTTAGGCCACAGCTGGAATTTTGTGAGCCGTTCTAGTCACGACATTACAGTTAGGACATAATTGCTCTGGAGAGAGTGCAAAGATTTACAAGAATGTTGCCAGGGCTTGAAAATTGCAGCTATGAGGGAAGATTGGATAGGCTGGGGTTGTTTTCCTTAGAACAAAGAAGGCTGAGGCGTGACCTAATTGAGGTGTACAAAATTATGAGAGGGGCCTAGATAGGGTAGACAAGAAAGACCTGTTTTTCCTAGCTGAGGGGTCAATTACCAAGAAGCATAGATTTAAGGTGATTGGTAGAAGGACTAGAGAGGTCGTGAGGAAAAACCTTTACACTCGGGATGGCGGGCGTCTGGAATTCACTGCATGAATTGGTGGTTGAGGCTGAAACTCTCAACTCATTTATAAGGTACCTGGATCTGCATCTGAAGTGCTGTAACTGCAAGGCTACGGTCCAGATGTTGGATAAAAATGAGCGGCTGGTTTCTATTTTCTCTTTTTATGGCCAGTGCAGATATGATGGGCTGAATGGCCTCTTTCTGCACCACAACTTTTCTACGGTACTTTAACAATTTAAAGGAACTTGAATACTCACTTGAATATTGAAACATAGCCTATAAGGCTACAGACCAAGGGCTGGAATGTGGGCTGAAGATGGATGGCTCCTTGTCAACCAGCACAGACACAATAGGCCAAGTGGCCTCTTCCCATGCTGTAAATTTTTATGTTGCCACGATTCTCAGCCTGCTGTAGAATTAGAGATGGAATAAGATGAGTAACAGGGGGGGAAGGAGTTACATTTATAATCACAAGAGATCAGCCAGTGACAAGTATAATGTTATTTACCCCAACCGACTTTGCTGTGAAGAAATGTTTCGAAATATTTTGCAGTGCCCCCAACGTTTCATGGATTGGAGGACCAAATGCCGGTGACGGTAATCGAGGGTAACTCGATGAGTTTGTTTTGTGAATGCAGTGGGATTCCCTCCCCAACTCTGGAGTGGCAAAAGAATGGTAAGTAGCCCAGTACCTTATACTGTGTTTCTGATTGGATTATCCTGGCGTAAAGAGCAAATCCACTCTTGCAACCTTTCCGTCCGAATGACAAATTCTATTTGGATTGACAGAGGAGCTGAGTTGTATGCTCCATTGTGACGAAGGGTGGTGAGGGGGTTGGAAGACAGACGAGTTGTGCCGTTAACCTGGAGAGAGGTCACATTCTCCTCCCATCCCATACTCACCTGGGAGCTGGATCCATCCGAGCAGCCTATTAATTTTCCTTTTGAAAGGAAAGATAACGTTCTGGTGAACTGATACTAAATTGGTAAACGAGTGGCGAGCAACGTTATGACTAGTGAGATAAAGATATAATCACATCAGCAGTGTGTGCCTTTTCTAAAATATGTTTTTTCTGTGGGGGCTGAACTTGGCCAAAGGGAGAGAGTTAGTGGATGTTTTTAAGTTTAGCGAGGTGTAAACAGTGATGTCCTTAACAGTCAGCGTTTGGGCCATTACTGTTTTTACTGGTCAAGGGGGCGGAATACCAAAATTTGCAGATAGTAAAAGCAGGGAGCTTAGTTAACTGTAAAGAGAACTAGATGCAACTTACAGGAGAACATGGATAAGTTAATGGATTTGGCCAACGACCCATTTTGGAAGAAAGAGTAAGGACAGGGAAATATTCGCGAAATGACAAAACAAATAGAAAAGCAGAGAGATTTGGGAAATGTTCAGATATACAAATCTTAATAAGAGGGAGGGCAAAAAGCATTTGGGATCCTAGATTTTTTTAATGAGGCCATAGAATACAAATACACAGAATTGTCAAAAACAAAAACAGAATTACCTGGAAAAACTCAGCAGGTCTGGCAGCATCGGCGGAGAAGAAAAGAGTTGATGTTTCGAGTCCTCAGGACCCTTCAACAGAACTGATTTGGACTGCAGTTAGAATATTGGGACAAGTCTTGTTGAAACCGTTGTACACCATTAGTTCAACTCTTTCCTCTACCCTTCAGCGTGAAAAATATTTGCAACATTTTGTGCTGGAAATGTGATCTGCTAATGGCGGTAGAATATAACAGGGTATCTAGGACCTGAGTGAATGGTGGGACAAACAGTGTATCTCCTTACCCAATGAGATTTAAGGATAAAGGAAGAAACATGGGAATAACTCAAAAGGAAATCGAGTGACTTAGAATCAAATCAGGTACAGAAAGAGAAATAAAGACAGGGAAAGAAAAATTGGATTCAGAGTGAGAAAAAATAGTCAAGTCAGAAAAATTGCAAATATAGTCTTTTTAAAATCGCAAAGAAGAATTTACTACATGCGGGAATGAGATTGAACCATTTAAATTGTTCCTTTTCTGGGCAGGAGAGGTTGATAAATAGGTTGTTAAAAGGTACTTACGATCTTAACTACCAGACTTAACTTTCCACGGTAAGTTTAATAGGCAATTAATGTGCAAATCCAGAAGGTTTTTAAAAAATAACGGTGAGGCCATGAGTGGAGCGATGAAAATCAATCAGTAAGCTGTGGAGATTCACAGTTTATGACATACTCCTTAATCCCTGACCAATTTGCACAGAAATAACAATGTGCACCATGAACACACTATCTTTTTGCAGCAACATCCAGCCCGATTATTCCATTCTTTTCAGGCATGGAATCTAGGGATAAGAAACGATAGTTATGCAAAGAGATTATTATAACAAGAAGATCTAGTAGAAGTGTTCCAAATGATGAGTGGCTTTCATGTGGTGAATAAAGAAAAATTATTGATCAGTAAATTTGTAACAAGAGAGTACAGACGGGTTTCTTTTTGTCTAGGTTTCTTTTTACAGACCCCCTAATATTGTTTGATCTCTGTTCCTCACTATCAATCACAGGGATGCGCCTCTCTACAGAGAAGGATGGTCGAATTACTATTCTCTCGGGGAGACAAATGTTACAAATATCCAGCACTCGGATATCAGACACTGGAAACTACACGTGTGTAGGGACTAATCTAGCTGGGACAAGCAAGAAGGACTATAGCGTGGATGTTTATGGTGAGTGTAGGTGAATTGAGAAGTTGAAATGTTTTATATAATGAAAGTGGTTCAGATAAACCACGAAAGTGAATCTTCTGAGGAGTGGTAATCACCATCGGATTGCCGCTCTGCTCCTATTTACCTGGCACCAAAGTTCCCCGTTTCTCGCCTGGACTTCTGAGCTGGGCCTCTTCAGAAATGCGGAGTGTATCAGGTTTGGGAGTCCTTCCTTCCTAGGGCAGGAATGTTGGGGGGGAGCCACGCCTTGCCTCCTTTTTACACCACCAGCTGCCGTATTACAGAAAGTTCAATGGTCTCAAAGCCACTTTGAGAAGGTATGGAGAGAAAGTAAGTGTGTAAGGTAAGTGGGCGAGGGGTAGGGTGGGTAGTTGGGTGAGTGAGGGGGTAGGGTGGGTAGTTGGGTGAGCGAGGGGGTAGGGTGGGTAGTTGGGTGAGTGAGTGGGTACGGTGGGTAGTTGGGTGAGTGAGGGGGTAGGGTGGGTAGTTGGGTGAGTGAGGGGGTAGGGTGGGTAGTTCGGTGAGTGAGGGGGTAGGGTGGGTAGTTGGGTGAGTGAGGGGGTACGGTGGGTAGTTGGGTGAGTGAGGGGGTAGGGTGGGTAGTTGGGTGAGTGAGGGGTAGGGTGGGTAGTTGGGTGAGTGAGGGGGTAGGGTGGGTAGTTCGGTGAGTGAGGGGGTAGGGTGGGTAGTTGGGTGAGTGAGGGGGTAGGGTGGGTAGTTGGGTGAGTGAGGGAGTAGGGTGGGTAATTGGGTGAGTGAGGGGGTAGGGTGGGTAGTTGGGTGAGTGAGGGGGTAGGGTGGGTAGTTGGGTGAGTGAGAAGGTAGGGTGGATAGTTGGGTGAATGAGGGGGTAGGGTGGGTGGTTGGGTGAGTGACGGGATAGGGTGGGTGGTTGGGTGAGTGAGGGGGTAGGGTGGGTAGTTGGGTGAGTGAGGGGGTAGGGTGAGTGGTTGAGTGAGTGAGGGGGTAGGGTGGATAGTTGGGTGAGTGAGGGGGTAGGGTGAGTGGTTGAGTGAGTGAGGGGGTAGGGTGGGTAGTTGGGTGAGTGAGGGGGTAGGGTGAGTGGTTGAGTGAGTGAGGGGGTAGGGTGGGTAGTTGGGTGAGTGAGGGATAGAGTGGCAGGTGGGTGGGTGAGGAGTAGGGTATTTAGATGGGGCATCAGGGTATAGTCAGGGGCAGGGTAACCTGGGGGTTCAGGGCGAAGTCTGGTGTTCACGGGTTTAGTTAGGATATCCAGTGGGGAATCGGGGTATCAGTACCATAGTTAGAACTGGTTTCAACCCTTCTAACTTTTCCTGGGTAGCGATTCTGATAAGTGAATCGGAACCTTCCAAAGTCTCTGACTTTAACTCAGCATTTTGGAGGGTTCCAGATGCAGAGGAATTGCCCATTGGAAGTCCAAACTTCGCCAGGCAATTCCTGTGTAGTCAGTGCGTGGGGGCATCTGAGGGGTCGACTAGCACATCCTGCGGGGGTACTCCAGGATACACCACCTGGAGGTCAGACGTTCGGGCCCCATATGGTATTGCTCTGGCGCAGTATCTCTCGCCAGGCGACTGGGAATTTGGATCATCTCTTCCTGGTTTCCTCTCTCTGTTTCAGTGGCACCAAAGATCAAGAATGGGGGTGGGCGGCCGACGGAAATTTCGATCACCAGGGGAGCTGGGGTCACGCTGGAATGCGAAGCGCATGGAGTTCCTCAGCCAACGCTGACTTGGATGAAAGACAGGCGTCCCGTGGTGAGCAGGAGAGGTATCCAAGTGGAGGATGGGGGCCGGACTCTGAAAGTTCAAAGGGCACAGGAGCATCACACCGGCCGCTACACCTGTCTGGCTGTTAACGAGGCCGGACGATCGGGCAGGAAGTTTGATTTGAGTGTTCGTGGTAAGCGTTCCAGTTACTACTGGTTTTGAACAGACATCACCTTTTAAGCTAGTTTTATTTATTCGTTCATGGGATGTGGGCGTCGCTGGCTAGGCCAGCTTTTATTGCCCATCCCTAATTGCCCTTGTTCAGAGGGTATTTAAGAGTCAACCACATTGCTGTGGGTCTGGAGTCACATGTAGGTCAGACCGGGTAAGATTTCCTTCCCTAAAGGGCATCAGTGAACTAGATGGGTTTTTACGACAATGGACAATGGTTTCGTGGTCATCATCAGACTTTTAATTCCAGGTTTTTTTTTTAAATAGAGTTCAAATTTCACTATCTGCCATGGTATCCCTGGAGGAATACTAGTACAGTGACAATACCGCTAATGCCACTGCCTCCCCAATTTGTTATTTGACCAACAAGAAAAAGGGACAGAAGGAGCTAAGGGCAGGGGTGATACAACATGTAGATCTTACAGTAAAATACTTGCAGAGTCCAGAGCAATTTAACTGGATAAAGGGCAATGCTATTTATTTGGGTGATCCTCATTATCAGATTTACTGGTCTCACTTAATCGCTCCCCTCAGCCTAGAATTTAAGTTTTAAAACTGTCACTTAGTCCCCTGAGTGTTATTGTAGTTTCACAGACTCAGAAAGCATTCCCATCCTTGGTCTGTGGTGACTTATCCAACATTCAGCTAGAACAGTGGTTCTCGAACTTATTCGTCCGCGGACCACTTTGACGGGGCAGAAGACCCCGCCTACCGGTCCTACTCCACCCACTTCCTCTCATCACCGCAAAAAAAGCTCATCAGAGTTAATGGGAAGAATGGTACAGCTTTTGATGAGACATCAATGAGATGATGCCTGGTTTCAGCCGGGCTTCAGGTTCAGCCGGTCACTCCTTGTTTTCGGCCACATAGGTGTCAAAAATCCAACCGCGCCGTTGTGTGAAGTAACAGTGGCATAAATCTTGCTTAGGAAGCTACATGGCTGTTGCCCGCGCCTATGACGACTCGTGCTGAGCATGCGGTAGGCGGCCTGGTTGTGTGGCACCTGGTTGTGTGGTGCGTGGTGGGATGAGGGTTCCAGCCTGTTCTCTTGTAGGAGCTTGGCTGTGGCATCGCACATCGGTGACTGGCATTTTGGACCAGCCTGCGGAGGACCCACATGGATCTCACTTTGAGATCCACTGAGATAGAGCGATGCTTGTACTGGTGCAGCAATTGGCCCTCGGTGTGTGGACCCTGCAAATGACCAGTTGGTATCTGGACTATGGATATGACCGTGGACAGTGCAAATAGCCAATTAGCCCAGGCTTCTGCACTAGATATCCCATCAAGCCAACTCTGCATGAAAATATGCCTGTGGAGATCAAATAAGGCCACTGCTGGATATGGCTATGATGACCTCCGCCATATTTGAATAACTTACCGCACTTCATTATTTAGGTTTGGTCTGGAATATTAACCCAGAGTGAGGTACCCAATGCAGTCATTCACCTGCGAAATCTGGCGCTTAAGTAACATCTGTGGGCAGAGAGTAACTTCCTTAGCAGTGTGACCTGACTTTACAATGTATAACAGAAAACATAAGAAGTTTGAAATTTGTAGAACTGTACCGAAAGGGTGAATTATATTGCTCTTTTGCAAATTGACAATTAGACTTCTCTGTATACACCCATAAATATTCTTATGGGAAAAGAAAGTCAAGTTTCCACAGAATACACTGGAGGGGTTCAAATGGGATCCTGGTAATTAATGAGTACTGTATATTTTTGTACTGATGCAATCCAGCTGTTGTAGACATGCCATACTTCCACTATCCTTTCATGCAAGATACTTTAAACTGTTAGTTCATTATTTGCTTACCATAGCAACATCAAGATGTTTTTAGGAAAATTGTGCGTTGCTTCCTGTCTGGGTCTCTTTCTCACCCACCTGTTCCTTATTCCCACCACTTGCACCGTCTTCTCCCTCTGAGATTAACCCGGGGTAGGGTTTCTGCTTTGGGTGCCATCAGCCCTTTCAGGGGGCAATTACACCCAAAATAGCGTTCCTGCTAAGAAAGGTGTTTTTTTTTATTCCGCGCCCCCCGCCCCACCCCATGTTTCTATTCAAACCAATTCGCTCAGCACCAAATGTGCCATGGGCCAGCTCAATCAGGCAGCGTTTTCAAAGACAGCTTTGCTTTAGAAAAAATTCCTTGAAATAATTAAGAGTGGCAGCTTGGCAAAGTTTGATTAAGACGGCTGAAAATGAGTTTATCACAGAAATAAGCGTCATAAGTGTCAATCCACCGCCTACGAGTAACCCGATTTTAAGTGACTGTGAATGACTTTATAAATATACAAATCTTTTTTCTGGCTAGACGAGCGTAGATTTTCAAAAATAAATTCACTCAAAACGTACCTGTTCGTGTCCTCGCAGTCAAAAGTCCCGTTTTAATTTTCTTGAAGGCCTGCGGACAAGTGCTACGATGCGCCTCCCAGTGGTGATGAGTGCACCCTGGGGGCCATGCCCCGTTTGGTGGGCAAGGCCCTGCTTCTAACAAAATGTCTCAAAGCCTGTGCAAAAATTTGCGGCAACACAAGTTGCACTGAGCGTCATTTGTGCTTCAAAATTCCGCAGTCTTTTGCGCCCGTAACTGACATGGAGGGATTTGCACTGCACTAAGTGGGGTAATTGGATAGAAACTCCAGGCCAGTGACTTCCTGGGAGGCCCACCATAATCTCCAAAATGAATAGAGAGTGCCTAGCGTCCAACCCATGAGTTAATCCCTGATTAACCCTTTGTCTCTTTGTTGATCAGTTCAATCATGTAATTATTTTTTTTTTGAATTGTTACCTTCATTTATTTAAATTTTTAATCCCTTCTGTGTACACTATTTAAAAGATAAATAAAATTTGTTTGAGTTAAACATTGAGTGTGAAGCCTCCAGTGTATTTTTGGACACTTTTTGACATTTGAACAATTCTGTCCACTTTCTCAATGTTTAATTCTTTAGTGCAGGGAAAGGGTTTTATGAAATAGGGACATCAATTAAGCCATGATTTGTTTTTAAGTCTTAAATTAACAGTTGCCTGAAAATATCAGCAATTTACCACAGATTTCTACAATGTTATGTTAGGTAAATTTAAGACTATGATCACTCAGTTTAGAAAATATTTATGCTTCAATGAAGATTGATTTTTGTTTTAATTTTAAAATTGTGTTTTGCTGATGTCTCAGCTAGGCACAATGCATGCAGGCTTGGAGATCCCAGAGTCAAATTTTGGGCAGTGCCTAGCTGCCTGACCACAGCTTGGAAAGAAGAACGTACACTAAAAGTGTTACTGAGCTTAGAAAGGGGAAAATTAGCCAGAGACCCCATTCCTGATCATGGTTCAGTGACCTTGCTGGAGTGTGTGTCGGTGCATGCCTGTGTCAAGAGTGTGTGTGTGTGTGTTGGTGTGTGCATGCATAAGGGTGTGTCTTGGTGTGTGCATGCGTGACAGTGTGTGATGTATGTGCACATGCATGAATGTGTGTTGGTGTGAGCGTGTGTGTGTGTGCGTGCACGTGTGCATGTTGGTATATATGTAAGCGTGTGTGTGTGCATGTGTGTTGGTGTCTGTGGGGGTGTGTGCGTTGGTGGGTCTGTGTGTGTGTGTGTGTGTGTTGGGTGAAGACAGGATTAATCAGGTACTATCCTTAAAATGATCATTCAGGAATCAAGATGCAATTTTCTATATGCTAATTTAAAAAATCAATGTTTTTTGAGCTATGTGAAATGGGGAACACTCTGGAAAGCCTCACGAACCACGACTACCTGAACCTTCAAGGGGCGGTGTATTCCGACAGGAATTTCATAATAAATTCTATATTCTAACATGGAGGAGCTCTTGTGGCTAAAATAACCTATACTAAAAAAAATACTCTAACTGGAGAGTTTTGCATTGAAACAAATGATATTTTCTGACATGTGTTTGGGGTCCAGTGTCCATGCTAGGGGAAACCAATGTCCTATTGTTGTGTGAAATCATTTTATCTGACTGTCCATTCTTGAGATAGCTTAGCTCTCATGACTTGAAGTTACTGTGTAGTGAAACCGTCTGTATTGTCTGATGCCAAGTCTGTTTAAATAAAGACATTCTCCCCTTTCCCTCC
>NW_027600468.1:0-14194 GCF_964194155.1 Cetorhinus maximus | reverse complement strand
AACATTATCCCCATTAGCCCTGAAAGTTTATCACCATTCGCCCTCCAGGTTTATCCCTATTTGCCCACCAAGTTTACCCCCATTAGCCCTCCAGGTTTATCCCAATGAGCCCTCAAATTTGATCCTCATTCGCCCCCCAAGTTTATCCCCAATAGCCCTGTAAGTTTATCCCCATTAGCCCTGCAAGTTTATCCCCATTAGCCCTTCAGTTTTGTCCCCATTAGCCCTCCAAGCTTTACCCCATTTGCCCTCCAAGTTTATCCCCATTAGCCCTCCAGTTTTGTCCCCATTCGCCCTACAAAGTTATCCCCATTAACCCTCCAAGTTTATCCCATTAGTCCTCCAAGTTAATCCCCAATAGCCCTCCAGTTTTATCCGCATTCGCCCTCCAAGTTTATCCCCATTAGCCCTACACGTTTATCCTCATTAGCACTCCAAGTTTAACACCATTAGCCCTCCATTTCTATCCCCATTCGCCCTACAAGTTTATCCCCAAAAGCCCTCCAGCTTTACCCCCATTAGCCCTCCTGTTTTATCCCCATTATCCCTCCAGTTTTATCCCCATTAGCCCTCCAGTTTTGTCCCCACTCAGCCTCCAGGTTTATCCCCATTAGCCCTCCAGTTTATCCCCATTCGCCCCCCATGTTTATCCCCATTAGCTCTGCAAGTTCATCCCCATTAGCCCTGCAGGTGTATCCCCATTAGCCCTGCAAGTTTATCCCCATTAGCCCTGCAGGTTTATCCCCATTAGCCCTTCAGTTTTATCCCCATTCGCCCTCCAGGTTTTTCCCCATTAGCCCTCCAATTTATCCCGATTCGCCCTCCAAGTTTATCCCCATTAGCCCTCCAAGTTTATCCCCATTAGCCCTCCAGTTTTATCACCATTTGCCCTGCATGTTTATCCCCATTAGCCCTCCAAGTTTATCCCCATTAGCCCTCCAGTTCTATCCTCATTTGCCCTCCAAGTTTATGCCCATTAGCCCTCCAGTTTTATCACCACTTGCCCTGCATGTTTATCCCCATTAGCCCTCCAAGTTATCCCCATTTGCCCTCCAAGTTTATCCCCATTACCAATCCAGTTCTACCCCATTCGCCCTCCCAAGTTTATCCCCAAAAGCCCTCCAGTTTTATCCCCATTAGTCCTCCACATTTATCACCATTAGCCCTCCAAATGTATCCCTATTCGCCCACCAGGATTATCCCCATTTGCCCTCCAGTTTTATCCCCATTCGCCCTACAAGTTTATCCCCAAAAGCCCTCCAGCTTTACCCCCATTAGCCCTCCTGTTTTATCCCCATTATCCCTCCAGTTTTATCCCCATTAGCCCTCCAGTTTTGTCCCCACTCAGCCTCCAGGTTGATCCCCATTACCCCTCCAGTTTTATCCCCATTCGCCCCCCATGTTTATCCCCATTAGCCCTCCAAGCTTATCCCCATTAGCCATCCACGTTTATCCCCATTAGCCCTCCAGTTTTATCACCATTCGCCCTCCAGGTTTATCCCAATTAGCCCTCCAGTTTTATCCCGATTCGCCCTCCAAGTTTATCCCCATTAGCCCTCCAAGTTTATCCCCATTAGCCCTCCAGTTTTATCACCATTTGCCCTGCATGTTTATCCTCATTAGCCCTCCAAGTTATCCCCATTTGCCCTCCAAGTTTATCCCCATTACCAATCCAGTTTTATCCCCATTAGCCCTCCAAGTTTATCCCCATTAGCCCTCCAGTTCTATCCCCATTTGCCCTCCAAGTTTATGCCCATTAGCCCTCCAGTTTTATCACCACTTGCCCTGCATGTTTATCCCCATTAGCCCTCCAAGTTATCCCCATTTGCCCTCCAAGTTTATCCCCATTACCAATCCAGTTCTACCCCATTCGCCCTCCCAAGTTTATCCCCAAAAGCCCTCCAAGTTTATCCCCATTAGTCCTCCAAATTTATCACCATTAGCCCTCCAAATGTATCCCTATTCGCCCACCAGGATTATCCCCATTTGCCCTCCAGTTTTATCCCCATTCGCCCTACAAGTTTATCCCCATTAGCCCTCCAGGTTTATCCGCATTAGCCTGCAAGTTTATCCCCATTAGCCCTACAAGTTTATCCCCATTCGCCCTCCAAGTTTATATCCCCATTCACCCTCCAGGTTTATCCGCATTAGCCCTCTAGTTTTATCCCCATTCTCTCTCCAAATTTATACCTATTCGCCCTCCAGGTTTATCCCCATTAGCCCTCCAGTATTATCCCCATTGTCCCTCCAGGTTTATCCCAATTAGCCCTCCAGTTTTATCCCCATTCGCCCTCCAAGTTTATCCCCATTATCCGTCCAAGTTTATCCCCATTAGCAATCCAGTTTTATCCCCATTAGCCCTCCAAGTTTATCCCCATTAGCCCTCCAGTTTTATCCCCATTAGCCCTCCATGTTTATCCCCATTAGCCCTCCAGTTTTATCACCATTTGCCCTGCAGGTTTATCCTCATTCGCCCTCAAGTGTATCCCCATTAGCCCTCCAGGTTTATCCCCATTAGCCCTCCAAGTTTATCCTCATTAGCCCTGCAAGTTTATCCCCATTAGCCCTCCAGTTTTATCCCCATTAGCCCTCCAATTTATCTCCATTACCCCTCCACGTTTATCCCAATTAGCCCTCCAGGTTTATCCCCATTAGCCCTTCAGGTTTATCCCCATTAGCCCTGGAAGTTTATCCCCATTAGCCCTCCTGGTTTATCCCCATTAGCCCTCCAGTTCTATCACCATTTGCCTTGCAAGTTTATCCCCATTGTCCCTCCAAGTTTATCCCAATTAGCCCTCCAGTTTTATCCCCATTCGCCCTCCAATTTGTCCCCAGTCGCCCTCCAGGTTTATCCCCATTAGCCCTGCATGTTTGTCCCCATTAGCCCTACATGTTTATCCCCATTAGCCCATTAGTTCTATCCGCATTACCTTCCAAGTTTATCCCCAAAAGCCCTCCAGGTTTATCCCCATTAGACCTCTAATTTAATCCTCATTAGCCCTGCAGGTTTATCCCCATTCGCCCTCCAGTTTTATCCCCATTAGCCCTCCAATTTATCTCCATTAGCCCTCCAAGTATATCCCCATTAGCCCTCCAGGTTTATCCGCATTAGCAATCCAGTTTTATCCCCATTAGCCCTCCAGGTTTATCCCCATTAGCCTTTCAGGTTTATCCCCATTAGCCCTGGAAGTTTATCCCCATTAGCCCTCCTGGTTTATCCCCATTAGCCCTCCAGTTCTATCACCATTTGCCTTGCAAGGTTATCCCCATTCTCCCTATAAGTTATCCCCAGTCACCCTCTTGGTTTATCCCCATTAGCCCTGCATGTTTGTCCCCATTAGCCCTACATGTTTATCCCCATTAGCCCACTAGTTCTATCCCCATTACCTTCCAAATTTATCCCGAAAACCCCTCCAGTTTTATCCCCATTAGCCCTCTAGTTTAATCCCCATTAGCCCTCCAGTTTTATCCCCATTAGTCCTCCTGTTTTATCCCCATTAGCCCTCCAGACTTATCCCCAAAAAACCTCCAGTTTTATCCCCATTAGCCCTCCACACCTATCCCCATTAGCCCTCCAGTTTTATCCCCATTAGCCCACCAATTTATCCCCGTTAGCCCTCCAGTTTTATCCCCATTAGCCCTCCAGGTTTATCCCCATTAGCCCTCCTGGTTTATCCCCATTAGCCCTCCAAGTTTATCCCCATTAGCCCTCCAGGTGTATCCCCATTATCCCTCCAAGTCCCCATTAGCCCTCCAAGTTTATCCCCATTAGCCCTCGAAGTTTATCCCCATTAGCCCTCCAGGTTTATCCCCATTAGCCCTGCAAGTGTATCCCCATTTGTCCTCCAGTTTTATGCCCATTAGCCCTCCAAGTTTATCCCCATTAGCAATCTAGTTTTATCCCCATTATCCCTCCAGGTTTATCCCCATTTGCCCTCCAGGTTTATCCGCATTAGCCCTGCACGTTTATCCCCATTAGCCCTCCATGTTTATCCCCATTAGTCCTCCAATTTTATCACCATTTGCCCTGCAAGTTTATCCCCATTCGCCCTCCAAGTTATCCCCATTCGCCCTCCAGTTTTATCCACATTTGCCCTCCAGTTTTATCCCCATTAGCCCTACAAGTTTACCCCCAAAGGCCCTGTAGTTTAATCCCCATTAGCCCTCCAAGTTTATCCCCATTAGCCCTCCAGGTTTATCCCCATTAGACCTCCAAGTTTATCCGCATTAGCCCTCCAAGGTTGTCCCCAATCGCAATCCAGCTTAATCCCCATTAGCCCTCCAAGTTTATCCCCATTAGCCCTCCAGCTTTATCCCCTTTCACCATCCACGTTTTTCCCCATTAGCCCTCCAATTTATCCCCATTAGCACTCCAGTTTTATCCCCATTCGCCCTCCAAATTTATTCTTTTTCGCCCTCCAGGTTTAGCCCCATTAGCCCTACACGTTTATCCTCATTAGCACGCCAAGTTTATCCCCATTAACCCTCCAGTTTTATCCCCATTCGCCTTCCAGTTTTATCCCCATTAGCCCCCCAGTTTTATCCCCATTAGCCCTCCAGTTTTATCCCCATTCAGCCTCCAAGTTTATCCCCATTAACCCTCCAGTTCTACCCCATTCGCCCTCCAAGTTTATCCCCAAAATCCCTCCAAATTTATCCCCATTAGCCCTCCAGTTTTATCACCATTTGCCCTGCAAGTTTATCCCCATTAGCCCTGCAGGTTTATCCCCATTAGCCCTGCAGGTTTATCACCATTTTCCCTGCAGCTTTATCCCCATTAGCCCTTCAGTTTTATCCCCATTCACCTCCACGTTTTTCCCCATTAGCCCTCCAATTTATCTCCATTAGCCCTCCAAGTTTATCACCATTAGCACTCCAGTTTTATCCCCATTAGCCCTCCAGGTTTATCCCCATTATTTCTCCAGTTCTATCACCATTTGCCTTGCAAGTTTATCCCCATTCGCCCTACAAGTTATCCCCAGTCGCCCTCCAGGTTTATCCCCATTAGCCCTCCAAGTTTATCCCCAAAGGCCCTGCAGTTTAATCCCCATTAGCCCTCCAGGTTTATCCCCTTTAGCCCTCCAGGTTTATCCCCATTAGCAATCCAGCTTAATCCCCATTAGCCCTCCAAGTTTATCCCCATTAGCCCTCCAGCTTTATCCCCATTAGCCCTGTACGTTTATCCCCATTAGCCCTCCAAATTTATCCCCATTAGCTCTGCAGGTTTATCCCCATTAGACCTTCAGTTTTATCCCCATTCACCTTCCACGCTTTTCCCCATTAGCCCTCCAATTTATCCCCATTAGCACTCCAGTTTTATCCCCATTCGCCCTCCAAATTTATTCTTTTTCTCCCTCCAGGTTTATCCCCATTAGCCCTACACGTTTATCCTCATTAGCCCGCCAAGTTTATCCCCATTAACCCTCCAGTTTTATCCCCATTCGCCCTCCAGTTTTATCCCCATTAGCCCTCCAGTTTTATCCCCATTCAGCCTCCACGTTTATCCCCATTAACCCTCCACGTTTATCCCCATTAGCCCTCAAAGTTTATCCCCATTAGCCATCCATTTTTATCCACGTTCGCCCTCCAAGTTTATCCTCATTAGACTTGCAATTTTATCCCCATTAGCCCTTCAGTTTTATCCCCATTCGCTATCCAAGTTTTTCCCCATTAGCCCTCCAATTTATCCCCATTAGCACTCCAGTTTTATCCCCATTCGCCCTCCAAGCTTATCCCCATTAGCCCTCCAGTTTTATCCCCATTCGCCCTCCAAATTTATCCCTATTCGCCCACCAAGTTTATCCCCATTAGCCCTTCAGCTTTATCCCCATTAGCCCTCCGGTTCTATCCCCATTAGCCCTCCAAGTTTATCCCCAAATGCCTTCCAGTTTTATCCTCATTAGCCCTCCAGTTTTATCCCCATTAGCTCTCCAGTTTTATCCCCTTTAGCCCTCCAGTTTTATCCCCATTCGCCCCCCATGTTTATCCCCATTAGCCCTGCAAGTTTATCCCCATTAGCCCTCCAAGTTTATCCACATTAGCCCTTGAAGGTTATCCCCATTAGCCCTCCAGGTTTATCCCCATTAGCCCTGCAAGTTTATCCCCATTTGCCCTCCAGTTTTATCCCCATTAGCCCTCCAAGTTTATCCCCATTAGCAATCCAGTTTTATCCCCATTAACCCTCCAACTTTATCCCCATTAGCCCTCCAGGTTTATCCGCATTAGCCTGCAAGTTTATCCCCATTAGCCCTACAAGTTTATCCCCATTCGCCCTCCAAGTTTATCCCCATTCGCCCTCCAAGTTTATCCCCATTAGCCCTCTAGTTTTATCCCCATTCTCTCTCCAAATTTATACCTATTCGCCCTCCAGGTTTATCCCCTATTAGCCCTCCAGTTTTATCCCCATTGTCCCTCCAAGTTTATCCCAATTAGCCCTCTAGTTTTATCCCCATTCGCCCTCCAAGTTTATCCCCATTAGCCGTCCAAGTTCATCCCCATTAGCAATCCAGTTTTATCCCCATTAGCCCTCAAAGTTTATCCCCATTAGCCCTACAGTTTTATCCCCATTAGCCTTCCATGTTTATCCCCATTAGCCCTCCAGTATAATCACCATTAGCCCTCCAGGTTTATCCCCATTAGCCCTCCAAGTTTATCCCCATTAGCCCTCCAGTTTTATCCCCATTCGCCCTCCAATTTATCCCCAGTCGCCCTCCAGGTTTATCCCCATTAGCCCTGCATGTTTGTCCCCATTAGCCCTACATGTTTATCCCCATTAGCCCACTAGTTCTATCCGCATTACCTTCCAAGTTTATCCCCAAAAGCCCTCCAGTTTTATCCCCATTAGCCCTCTAGTTTAATCCTCATTAGCCCTGCAAGTTTATCCCCATTAGCCCTCCAGTTTTATCCCCATTAGCCCTCCAATTTATCTCCATTAGCCCTCCAAGTATATCCCCATTTGCCCTCCAGGTTTATCCCCATTAGCAATCCAGTTTTATCCCCATTAGCCCTCCAGGTTTATCCCCATTAGCCCTTCAGGTTTATCCCCATTAGCCCTGGAAGTTTATCCCCATTAGCCCTCCTGGTTTATTCCCATTAGCCCTCCAGTTCTATCACCATTTGCCTTGCAAGGTTATCCCCATTCGTCCTTCAAGTTATCCCCAGTCGCCCTCCAGGTTTATCCCCATTAGCCCTGCATGTTTGTCCCCATTAGCCCTACATGTTTATCCCCATTAGCCCACTAGTTCTATCCCCATTACCTTCCAAGTTTATCCCGAAAAGCCCTCCAGTTTTATCCCGATTAGCCCTCTAGTTTAATCCCCATTAGCCCTCCAGTTTTATCCCCATTAGTCCTCCCGTTTTATCCCCATTAGCCCTCCAGATTTATCCCCAAAAACCCTCCAGGTTTATCCCCATTAGCAATCCAGTTTTATCCCCATTAGCCCTCCAGGTTTATCCCCATTAGCCCTCCAGGTGTATCCCCATTATCCCTCCAAGTCCCCATTAGCCCTCCAAGTTTATCCCCATTAGCCCTCGAAGTTTATCCCCATTAGCCCTCCAGGTTTATCCCCATTAGCCCTGCAAGTGTATCCCCATTTGTCCTCCAGTTTTATGCCCATTAGCCCTCCAAGTTTATCCCCATTAGCAATCTAGTTTTATCCCCATTATCCCTCCAGGTTTATCCCCATTTGCCCTCCAGGTTTATCCGCATTAGCCCTGCACGTTTATCCCCATTAGCCCTCCATGTTTATCCCCATTAGTCCTCCAATTTTATCACCATTTGCCCTGCAAGTTTATCCCCATTCGCCCTCCAAGTTATCCCCATTCGCCCTCCAGTTTTATCCACATTTGCCCTCCAGTTTTATCCCCATTAGCCCTACAAGTTTACCCCCAAAGGCCCTGTAGTTTAATCCCCATTAGCCCTCCAAGTTTATCCCCATTAGCCCTCCAGGTTTATCCCCATTAGACCTCCAAGTTTATCCGCATTAGCCCTCCAAGGTTGTCCCCAATCGCAATCCAGCTTAATCCCCATTAGCCCTCCAAGTTTATCCCCATTAGCCCTCCAGCTTTATCCCCTTTCACCATCCACGTTTTTCCCCATTAGCCCTCCAATTTATCCCCATTAGCACTCCAGTTTTATCCCCATTCGCCCTCCAAATTTATTCTTTTTCGCCCTCCAGGTTTAGCCCCATTAGCCCTACACGTTTATCCTCATTAGCACGCCAAGTTTATCCCCATTAACCCTCCAGTTTTATCCCCATTCGCCTTCCAGTTTTATCCCCATTAGCCCCCCAGTTTTATCCCCATTAGCCCTCCAGTTTTATCCCCATTCAGCCTCCAAGTTTATCCCCATTAACCCTCCAGTTCTACCCCATTCGCCCTCCAAGTTTATCCCCAAAATCCCTCCAAATTTATCCCCATTAGCCCTCCAGTTTTATCACCATTTGCCCTGCAAGTTTATCCCCATTAGCCCTGCAGGTTTATCCCCATTAGCCCTGCAGGTTTATCACCATTTTCCCTGCAGCTTTATCCCCATTAGCCCTTCAGTTTTATCCCCATTCACCTCCACGTTTTTCCCCATTAGCCCTCCAATTTATCTCCATTAGCCCTCCAAGTTTATCACCATTAGCACTCCAGTTTTATCCCCATTAGCCCTCCAGGTTTATCCCCATTATTTCTCCAGTTCTATCACCATTTGCCTTGCAAGTTTATCCCCATTCGCCCTACAAGTTATCCCCAGTCGCCCTCCAGGTTTATCCCCATTAGCCCTCCAAGTTTATCCCCAAAGGCCCTGCAGTTTAATCCCCATTAGCCCTCCAGGTTTATCCCCTTTAGCCCTCCAGGTTTATCCCCATTAGCAATCCAGCTTAATCCCCATTAGCCCTCCAAGTTTATCCCCATTAGCCCTCCAGCTTTATCCCCATTAGCCCTGTACGTTTATCCCCATTAGCCCTCCAAATTTATCCCCATTAGCTCTGCAGGTTTATCCCCATTAGACCTTCAGTTTTATCCCCATTCACCTTCCACGCTTTTCCCCATTAGCCCTCCAATTTATCCCCATTAGCACTCCAGTTTTATCCCCATTCGCCCTCCAAATTTATTCTTTTTCTCCCTCCAGGTTTATCCCCATTAGCCCTACACGTTTATCCTCATTAGCCCGCCAAGTTTATCCCCATTAACCCTCCAGTTTTATCCCCATTCGCCCTCCAGTTTTATCCCCATTAGCCCTCCAGTTTTATCCCCATTCAGCCTCCACGTTTATCCCCATTAACCCTCCACGTTTATCCCCATTAGCCCTCAAAGTTTATCCCCATTAGCCATCCATTTTTATCCACGTTCGCCCTCCAAGTTTATCCTCATTAGACTTGCAATTTTATCCCCATTAGCCCTTCAGTTTTATCCCCATTCGCTATCCAAGTTTTTCCCCATTAGCCCTCCAATTTATCCCCATTAGCACTCCAGTTTTATCCCCATTCGCCCTCCAAGCTTATCCCCATTAGCCCTCCAGTTTTATCCCCATTCGCCCTCCAAATTTATCCCCATTAACCCTCCTGTTTTATCCCCATTCAGCGTCCAAGTTTATCCCCATTAGCACTCCAGTTTTATCCCCATTCGCCCCCCCATGTTTATCCCCATTAGCCCTACACTTTTATCCTCATTAGCCCTCCAAGTTTATCCCCATTTTCCCTCCAGTTCTACCCCATTTGCCCTCCCAGGTTTATCCCCAAAAGCCCTCCAGTTTTATCCCCATTAGTCCTCCACATTTATCCCCTTTAGCCCTCCAAATGTATCCCTATTCGCCCACCAGGATTATCCCCATTAGCCCTCCAGTTTTATCCACATTAGCCCTCCAAGTTTATCCGCATTAGCCCTCCAAGTTTATCCCCATGAGCAATCCAGTTTAATCCCCATTAGTCCTCCAAGTTTACCCCATTCGCCCTCCAAGTTATCCCCATTCGCCTTCCAAGTTTATCCCCATTAGCAATCCAGTTTAATCCCCATTAGTCCTCCATGTTTATCCCCATTCGCCCTCCAAGTTATCCCCATTCGCCCTCCAAGTTTATTCCCATTAGCCATCCAGTTTTATACCCATTTGCCCTCCAAGCTTATCCCCATTAGTCCTCCACGTTTCTCCCCATTAGCCCTCCAGTTTCATCACCATTCGTCCTCCACGTTTATCCCCATTAGCCCTCCAGGTTTATCCCCATTCGCCCTCCAATTTATCCCCATTCGCCCTCCAAGTTTATCCCCATTTGCCCTGCATGTTTATCCCCATTAGCCCTACACGTTTATCCTCATTACCCCTCCATGTTTATCCCCATTAGCCCTCCAGTTTTATCACCATTCGTCCTCCACGTTTATCCCCATTAGCCCACCAAATTTTTCCCTATTCGCCCTGCAGGTTTATCCCCATTAGCCCTCCAGTTTTATCCCCATTAGCCCTCCAAGTTTATCCGCATTAGCCCTCCAAGTTTATCCCCATTAGCAATCCAGTTTAATCCCCATTAGTCCTCCATGTTTATCCCCATTCGCCCTCCAAGTTATCCCCATTCGCCCTCCAAGTTTATTCCCATTAGCCATCCAGTTTTATACCCATTTGCCCTCCAAGCTTATCCCCATTAGTCCTCCACGTTTCTCCCCATCAGCCCTCCAGTTTCATCACCATTCGTCCTCCACGTTTATCCCCATTAGCCCTCCAAATTTTTCCCTATTCGCCCTCCAGGTTTATCCCCACTAGCCCTCCAGTTTTATCTCCATTAGCCCTCCAAGTTTATCCGCATTAGCTCTCCAAGTTTATCCCCATTAGCAATCCAGTTTAAACCCCATTAGTCCTCCAGGTTTATCCCCATTAGCCCTCCAGTTTTGTCCCCATTAGCCCTCCAGCTTTATCCCCATTAGCCCTCCAGTTTTATCCCCTTTAGCCCTCCAGTTTTGTCCCCATTCAGCCTCCAAGTTTCTCCCCATTAGCCCCCCATGTTTATCCCCATTAGCCCTACACGATTATCATCCTTAGCCCTCCAAGTTTATCCCCATTTTCCCTCCAGTTCTACCCCATTCGCCCTCCCAGGTTTATCCCCAAAAGCCCTCCAGTTTTATCCCCATTAGTCCTCCACATTTATCCCCATTAACCCTCCAAATGTATCCCTATTCGCCCACCAGGATTATCCCCATTAGCCCTCCAGTTTTATCCCCATTAGCCCTCCAGGTTTATCCCAATTAGCCCTCCAGTTTTATCCCCATTCGCCCTACAAGTTTATCCCCATCAGCCCTCCAGTTTTATCCCCATTCGCCCCCTATGTTTATCCCCCATTAGCCCTCCAAGCTTATCCCCATTAGTCCTCCACGTTTATCCCCATTAGCACTCCAGTTTTATCCCCATTCGCCCCCCATGTTTATCCCCATTAGCCATACACGTTTAGCCTCATTAGCCCTCCAAGTTTATCGCCATTTTCCCTCCAGTTCTACCCCATTCGCCCTCCCAAGTTTATCCCCAAAAGCCCTCCAGTTTTATCCCCATTAGTCCTCCACATTTATCCCCATTAGCCCTCCAAATGTATCCCTATTCGCCCACCAGGATTATCCCCATTAGCCCTCCAGTTTTATCCCCATTAGCCCTCCAGGTTTATCCCAATTAGCCCTCCAGTTTTATCCCCATTCGCCCTACAAGTTTATCCCCATTAGACCTCCATGTTTATCCCCATTAGCAATCCAGTTTTATCCCCATTCGCCCTACAAGTTTATCTCCAAAAGCCCTCCAGTTTTAGCCCCATTAGCCCTCCAGTTTTATCCCCTTTACCCCGCTAGTTTTATCCCCATTCAGCCTCCATGTTTATCCCCATTAGCCCTCCAGTTTTATCCCCATTTGCCCCCCATGCTTATCCCCATTAGCCCTCCAAGTTTATCCCTGTTAGCGCTGCAGGTTTATCCCCATTAGACCTACAGGTCTATCCCCATTAGTCCTCGAGTTTTATCCGCATTCGCCCTCCAAGTTTATCCCCATTCGCCCTACAACATTATCCCCATTAGCCCTGAAAGTTTATCACCATTCGCCCTCCAGGTTTATCCCTATTTGCCCACCAAGTTTACCCCCATTAGCCCTCCAGGTTTATCCCAATGAGCCCTCAAATTTGATCCTCATTCGCCCCCCAAGTTTATCCCCAATAGCCCTGTAAGTTTATCCCCATTAGCCCTGCAAGTTTATCCCCATTAGCCCTTCAGTTTTGTCCCCATTAGCCCTCCAAGCTTTACCCCATTTGCCCTCCAAGTTTATCCCCATTAGCCCTCCAGTTTTGTCCCCATTCGCCCTACAAAGTTATCCCCATTAACCCTCCAAGTTTATCCCCATTAGTCCTCCAAGTTAATCCCCAATAGCCCTCCAGTTTTATCCGCATTCGCCCTCCAAGTTTATCCCCATTAGCCCTACACGTTTATCCTCATTAGCACTCCAAGTTTAACACCATTAGCCCTCCATTTCTATCCCCATTCGCCCTACAAGTTTATCCCCAAAAGCCCTCCAGCTTTACCCCCATTAGCCCTCCTGTTTTATCCCCATTATCCCTCCAGTTTTATCCCCATTAGCCCTCCAGTTTTGTCCCCACTCAGCCTCCAGGTTTATCCCCATTAGCCCTCCAGTTTTATCCCCATTCGCCCCCCATGTTTATCCCCATTAGCTCTGCAAGTTCATCCCCATTAGCCCTGCAGGTGTATCCCCATTAGCCCTGCAAGTTTATCCCCATTAGCCCTGCAGGTTTATCCCCATTAGCCCTTCAGTTTTATCCCCATTCGCCCTCCAGGTTTTTCCCCATTAGCCCTCCAATTTATCCCGATTCGCCCTCCAAGTTTATCCCCATTAGCCCTCCAAGTTTATCCCCATTAGCCCTCCAGTTTTATCACCATTTGCCCTGCATGTTTATCCCCATTAGCCCTCCAAGTTTATCCCCATTAGCCCTCCAGTTCTATCCTCATTTGCCCTCCAAGTTTATGCCCATTAGCCCTCCAGTTTTATCACCACTTGCCCTGCATGTTTATCCCCATTAGCCCTCCAAGTTATCCCCATTTGCCCTCCAAGTTTATCCCCATTACCAATCCAGTTCTACCCCATTCGCCCTCCCAAGTTTATCCCCAAAAGCCCTCCAGTTTTATCCCCATTAGTCCTCCACATTTATCACCATTAGCCCTCCAAATGTATCCCTATTCGCCCACCAGGATTATCCCCATTTGCCCTCCAGTTTTATCCCCATTCGCCCTACAAGTTTATCCCCAAAAGCCCTCCAGCTTTACCCCCATTAGCCCTCCTGTTTTATCCCCATTATCCCTCCAGTTTTATCCCCATTAGCCCTCCAGTTTTGTCCCCACTCAGCCTCCAGGTTGATCCCCATTACCCCTCCAGTTTTATCCCCATTCGCCCCCCATGTTTATCCCCATTAGCCCTCCAAGCTTATCCCCATTAGCCATCCACGTTTATCCCCATTAGCCCTCCAGTTTTATCACCATTCGCCCTCCAGGTTTATCCCAATTAGCCCTCCAGTTTTATCCCGATTCGCCCTCCAAGTTTATCCCCATTAGCCCTCCAAGTTTATCCCCATTAGCCCTCCAGTTTTATCACCATTTGCCCTGCATGTTTATCCTCATTAGCCCTCCAAGTTATCCCCATTTGCCCTCCAAGTTTATCCCCATTACCAATCCAGTTTTATCCCCATTAGCCCTCCAAGTTTATCCCCATTAGCCCTCCAGTTCTATCCCCATTTGCCCTCCAAGTTTATGCCCATTAGCCCTCCAGTTTTATCACCACTTGCCCTGCATGTTTATCCCCATTAGCCCTCCAAGTTATCCCCATTTGCCCTCCAAGTTTATCCCCATTACCAATCCAGTTCTACCCCATTCGCCCTCCCAAGTTTATCCCCAAAAGCCCTCCAAGTTTATCCCCATTAGTCCTCCACATTTATCACCATTAGCCCTCCAAATGTATCCCTATTCGCCCACCAGGATTATCCCCATTTGCCCTCCAGTTTTATCCCCATTCGCCCTACAAGTTTATCCCCATTAGCCCTCCAGGTTTATCCGCATTAGCCTGCAAGTTTATCCCCATTAGCCCTACAAGTTTATCCCCATTCGCCCTCCAAGTTTATATCCCCATTCACCCTCCAGGTTTATCCGCATTAGCCCTCTAGTTTTATCCCCATTCTCTCTCCAAATT
>NW_027600467.1:0-14200 GCF_964194155.1 Cetorhinus maximus | reverse complement strand
AATTCCAGACTCATTCCACTGTCTCTCTCTTTTTCTCATCATAGCCCTGTATCAATCCCAGACTCATTCAACTGTGTCTCTCTCTCATCATAGAACTGTATCAATCCCAGACTCATTCCACTCTCTCTCTCTCTCTCTCTCTCATCATAGCCCTGTATCAATTCCAGACTCATTGCACTGTGTCTCTCTCTCTCTCATCATCGCCCTGTATCAATCCCAGACTCATTCCACTGTCTCTCTCTCTCTCTCATCATAGCCCAGTATCAATTCCAGACTCATTCCACTGTCTCTCTCTTATCATAGCCCTGTATCAATCCGAGACACATTCCACTGTCACTCTATCTCATCATTGACCTGTTTCAATCCAAGACTCATTCCACTGTCACTCTCTATCTCATCATATACTTCTATCAATCCCGGACTAATTCCACTGTCACTGTCTCTATCACCATAGCCCTGTATCAATCCCAGACTCATTCCACTGTCTCTCTCTCTCATCATAGCCCTGTATCAATTCCAGACTCATTACACTGTTTCTCTCTCTCATCATAGCCCAGTATCAATCCTAGACTCATTCCACTGTCTCTCTCTCTCTCTCTCTCATCATAGCCCAGTATCAACCCCGGACTCATTCCACTGTCACTCTCACTCTCTCATCAAAGCCCTGTATCAATCCCAGACTCATTCCAGCTTCTCTCTCTCTCTCATCATAGCCCTGTATCAATCCCAAACTCATTACACTGTGTCTCTCTCATCAGAGCCCCGTATCAATCCCAGACTCATTCATCTGTCTCTCTCTCTCACTCATCATAGCCCTATGCCAATACCAGACTCATTCCACTGTCTCTCTCTCTCATCATAGCCCTGTATCAATCCCAGACTCATTCCACTGTCTCTCTCTCTCATCATAGCCCTGTATCAATCCCAAACTCATTCCACTGTGTCTCTCTCTCATCATAGTCCTGTATCAATCGCAGACTCATTCCACTGTCACTCTCTCTCTCACCATAGCCCTGTATCAATCCCAGACTCATTCCAGTGTCTCTCTCTCTCTCTCATCATAGCCCTGTATCAATCCCAGACTCATTGCACTGTGTCTCTCTCTCTCTCATCATAGCCCTGTATCCATCCCAAACTCATTCCACTGTGTCTCTCTCTCATCATAGCCCTGTATCAATCCCAGACTCATTCCACTGTCTCTCTCTCTCTCTCATCATAGCCCTGTATCAATTCCAGACTCATTGCACTGTTTCTCTCTCTCATCCTAGCCCTGTATCAATCCCAGACTCATTGCACTGTCACTCTCTATCTCATCATAGATTTCTATGAATCCCGGACTCATTCCACTGTCACTGTCTGTCTCACCATAGCCCTGTATCAATCCCAGACTCATTCCACTGTCTCTCTCTCTCTCTCATCATAGCCCTGTATCAATTCCAGACTCATTGCACTGTTTCTCTCTCTCATCCTAGCCCTGTATCAATCCCAGACTCATTCCACTCTCTCTCTCTCTCTCTCATCATAGCCCTGTATCAATTCCAGACTCATTCCACTGTCTCTCTCTTTTTCTCATCATAGCCCTGTATCAATCCCAGACTCATTCAACTGTGTCTCTCTCTCATCATAGAACTGTATCAATCCCAGACTCATTCCACTCTCTCTCTCTCTCTCTCTCTCATCATAGCCCTGTATCAATCCCAGACGCATTGCACTGTGTCTCTCTCTCTCTCATCATCGCCCTGTATCAATCCCAGACTCATTCCACTGTCTCTCTCTCTCTCTCATCATAGCCCTGTATCAATTCCAGACTCATTGCACTGTTTCTCTCTCTCATCCTATCCCTGTATCAATCCCAGACACATTCCACTGTCACTCTATCTCATCATTGACCTGTTTCAATCCCGGTCTCCTTCCACTGTCACTGTCTCTCTCACCATAGCCCTGTATCATTCCCAGACTCATTCCACTGTCTCTCTCTCATCATAGCCCTGTATCAATTGGAGACACATTCCACTGTCACTCTATCTCATCATTGACCTGTTTCAATCCCAGACTCATTCCACTGTCACTCTCTATCTCATCATATACTTCTATCAATCCCGAACTAATTCCACTGTCACTGTCTCTATCACCATAGCCCTGTATCAATCCCAGACTCATTCCACTGTCTCTCTCTCTCTCTCTCATCATAGCCCTGTATCAATTCCAGACTCATTGCACTGTTTCTCTCTCTCATCCTAGCCCTGTTTCAATACCAGACTCATTCCACTCTCACTCTCTATCTCAGCATAGACTTCTATCAATCCCGGACTCATTCCACTGTCACTGTCTCTCTCACCATAGACCTGTATCAATCCCAGACTCATTGCACTGTCTCTCTCTTTTTCTCATCATAGCCCTGTAGCAATCCCGGACTCATTCCACTGTCACTCTCTCTCTCTCTCATCAAAGCCCTATATCAATCCCAGACTCATTCCACTGACTCTCTCTCTCTCTCATCATAGCCCTGTATCAATTCCAGACTCATTCCACTGTATCTCTATCTCATCCTAGCCCTGTTTCGATCCAAGACTCATTCCACTGTCACTCTCTATCTCATCATAGACTTCTATCAATCCCGGACTCATTCCACTGTCACTTCTCTCTCACCATAGCCCTGTATCAATCCCAGACACATTCCACTGTCTCTCTCTCTCATCATAGCCCTGTATCAATTCCAGACTCATTACACTGTTTCTCTCTCTCATCATAGCCCAGTATCAATCCTAGACTCATTCCACTGTCTCTCTCTCTCTCTCTCTCATCATAACCCAGTATCAAACCCGGACTCATTCCACTGTCACTCTCTCTCTCTCATCAAAGCCCTGTATCAATCCCAGACTCATTCCAGCTTCTCTCTCTCTCTCATCATAGCCCTGTATCAATCCCAAACTCATTACACTGTGTCTCTCTCATCAGAGCCCCGTATCAATCCCAGACTCATTCATCTGTCTCTCTCTCTCTCTCATCATAGCCCTATGCCAATACCAGACTCATTCCACTGTCTCTCTCTCTCATCATAGCCCTGTATCAATCCCAGACTCATTCCACTGTCTCTCTCTCTCATCATAGCCCTGTATCAATCCCAAACTCATTCCACTGTGTCTCTCTCTCATCATAGACCTGTATCAATCGCAGACTCATTCCACTGTCACTCTCTCTCTCACCATAGCCCTGTATCAATCCCAGACTCATTCCAGTGTCTCTCTCTCTCTCTCATCATAGCCCTGTATCAATCCCAGACTCATTGCACTGTGTCTCTCTCTCTCTCATCATAGCCCTGTATCCATCCCAAACTCATTCCACTGTGTCTCTCTCTCATCATAGCCCTGTATCAATCCCAGACTCATTCCACTGTCTCTCTCTCTCTCTCATCATAGCCCTGTATCAATTCCAGACTCATTGCACTGTTTCTCTCTCTCATCCTAGCCCTGTATCAATCCCTGACTCATCCAACTGTCACTCTCTATCTCATCATAGACTTCTATGAATCCCGGACTCATTCCACTGTCACTGTCTGTCTCACCATAGCCCTGTATCAATCCCAGACTCATTCCACTGTCTCTCTCTCTCTCTCATCATAGCCCTGTATCAATTCCAGACTCATTGCACTGTTTCTCTCTCTCATCCTAGCCCTGTATCAATCCCTGACTCATCCAACTGTCTCTCTCTCTCTCTCTCTCGCATCATATCCCAGTATTAATCCTAGACTCATTCCACTGTCTCTCTCTTTTTCTCATCATAGCCCTGTATCAATCCCAGACTCATTCAACTGTGTCCCTCTCTCATCATAGAACTGTATCAATCCCAGACTCATTCCACTCTCTCTCTCTCTCTCTCTCTCATCATAGCCCTGTATCAATCCCAGACTCATTGCACTGTGTCTCTCTCTCTCTCATCATCGCCCTGTATCAATCCCTGACTCATTCCACTGTCTCTCTCTCTCTCTCATCATAGCCCTGTATCAATTCCAGACTCATTCCACTGTCTCTCTCTTTTTCTCATCATAGCCCTGTATCAATCCCAGACTCATTCAACTGTGTCTCTCTCTCATCATAGAACTGTATCAATCCCAGACTCATTCCACTCTCTCTCTCTCTCTCTCTCTCATCATAGCCCTGTATCAATCCCAGACTCATTGCACTGTGTCTCTCTCTCTCTCATCATCGCCCTGTATCAATCCCAGACTCATTCCACTGTCTCTCTCTCTCTCTCATCATAGCCCTGTATCAATTCCAGACTCATTGCACTGTTTCTCTCTCTCATCCTATCCCTGTATCAATCCCAGACACATTCCACTGTCACTCTATCTCATCATTGACCTGTTTCAATCCCGGTCTCCTTCCACTGTCACTGTCTCTCTCACCATAGCCCTGTATCATTCCCAGACTCATTCCACTGTCTCTCTCTCATCATAGCCCTGTATCAATCCCAGACACATTCCACTGTCACTCTATCTCATCATTGACCTGTTTCAATCCCAGACTCATTCCACTGTCACTCTCTATCTCATCATATACTTCTATCAATCCCGAACTAATTCCACTGTCACTGTCTCTATCACCATAGCCCTGTATCAATCCCAGACTCATTCCACTGTCTCTCTCTCTCTCTCTCATCATAGCCCTGTATCAATTCCAGACTCATTGCACTGTTTCTCTCTCTCATCCTAGCCCTGTTTCAATACCAGACTCATTCCACTCTCACTCTCTATCTCAGCATAGACTTCTATCAATCCCGGACTCATTCCACTGTCACTGTCTCTCTCACCATAGACCTGTATCAATCCCAGACTCATTGCACTGTTTCTCTCTCTCATCATAGCCCAGTATCAATCCTAGACTCATTCCACTGTCTCTCTCTTTTTCTCATCATAGCCCTGTATCAATCCCAGACTCATTCCACTCTCTCTCTCTCTCTCTCATCATTGCCCTGTATCAATCCCAGACTCATTGCAGTGTGTCTCTCTCTCTCTCATCATAGCCCTGTATCCATCCCAAACTCATTGCACTGTTTCTCTCTCTCATCCTATCCCTGTATCAATCCCAGACTCATTGCACTGTCTCTCTCTCTCTCTCTCATCATAGCCCTGTATCCATCCCAGTCTCATTCCACTGTGTCTCTCTCTCACCATAGCCCTGTATCAATCCCAGACTCATTCCACTGTCTCTCTCTCATCATAGCCCTGTATCAATCCCAGACACATTCCACTGTCACTCTATCTCATCATTGACCTGTTTCAATCCCAGAATCATTCCACTCTCACTCTCGATCTCATCATAGACTTCTATTTATCCCGGACTAATTCCACTGTCACTGTCTCTCTCACCATAGCCCTGTATCAATCCCAGACTCATTGCACTGTGTCTCTCTCTCTCTCATCATTGCCCTGTATCCATCCCAAACTCATTCCACTTTGTCTCTCTCTCATCATAGCCCTGTATCAATCCCAGACTCATTCCACTTTGTCTCTCTCTCATCATAGCCCTGTATCAATCCCAAACTCATTCCGCTGTCTCTCTCTCATCATAGACCTGTATCAATCGCAGACTCATTCCACTGTCACTCTCTCTCTCATCATAGCCATGTAATAATCCCAGACTCATTCCACTGTCGCTCTCTATCTCATCATAGACTTCTATCAATCCCGGACTAATTCCACTGTCACTGTCTCTCTCACCGTAGCCCTGTATCAATCCCAGACTCATTCCACTGTCTCTCTCTCTCTCATCATAGCCCTGTATCAATTCTAGACTCATTGCACTGTTTCTCTCTCTCATCCTATCCCTGTATCAATCCCAGACTCATTCCACTGTCCCTCTCTCTCTCTCTCTCTCTCATCCTATCCCTGTATCAATCCCAGACACATTCCACTGTCACTTTATCTCATCATTGACCTGTTTCAATCCCGGTCTCCTTCCACTGTCACTATCTCTCTCACATAGCCCAGTATCATTCCCAGACTCATTCCACTGTCTCTCTCTCATCATAGCCCTGTATCAATCCCAGACTCATTCCACTGTCACTCTCTATCTCATCATAGACTTCTATCAATCCCGGACTCATTCCACTGTCACTGTCTCTCTCACCATAGCCCTGTATCAATCTCAGACTCATTCCACTGTCTCTCTCTCCTCATAGACCAGTATCAACCCCAAACTCATTCCACTATCTCTCGCTCTCTCATCATAACCCTGTATCAATCCCAAACTCATTCCACTCTGTCTCCATCTCATCATAGACCTGTATCAATCCCAGACTCATTCCACCGTCTCTCTCTCTCTCATCATAGCCCTGTATCAATTCCAAACTCATTCCACTGTCTCTCTCTCATCATAGCCGTGTAATAATCCCAGACTCATTCCACTGTCGCTCTCTATCTCATCATAGACTTCTATCCATCCTAGACTCATTCCACTGTCTCTCTCTATTTCTCATCATATCCCTGTATCAATCCCAGACACATTCCACTGTCACTCTATCTCATCATTGACCTGTTTCAATCCCGGTCTCATTCCACTCTCACTGTCTCTCTCACCATAGCCATGTAATAATCCCAGACTCATTCCACTGTCGCTCTCTATCTCATCATAGACTTCTATCAATCCCGGACTAATTCCACTGTCACTGTCTCTCTCACCGTAGCCCTGTATCAAGCCCAGACTCATTGCACTGTTTCTCTCTCTCATCATAGCCCAGTATCAATCCTAGACTCATTCCACTGTCTCTCTCTTTTTCTCATCATAGCCCTGTATCAATCCCCGACTCATTCCACTGTGTCTCTCTCTCATCATAGCCCTAATCAATCCCAGACTCATTCCACTGTCTCTCTCTCATCATAGCCCTGTATCAATCCCAGACACATTCCACTGTCACTCTATCTCATCATAGCCTTGTATCAATCCCAGAATCATTCCACTCTCACTCTTTCTCATCATAGACCTGTTTCAATCCCAGACTCATTCCACCTTCACTGCCTCTCTCATCATAGCTCTGTATCTATTCCAGACTCATTGCACGGTTTCTCTCTCTCATCATAGACCTGTATCAATCCCAGACTCATTCCACTGTCTCTCTCTCTCATCATAGACCTGTTATAATCCCAGACACATTCCTCTGTCTGTCTATATCACATCATAGCCCTGTGTTAATCCAAGACAGATTACAATGTGCCTCTCTCATAATAGCCCTGTATCAATCCCAGACTCATTCCACTCTCACTCTATCTCATCCTAGCCCTGTTTCAATCCCGGACTCATTCCACTGTCACTGTCTCTCTCACCATAGCCCTGTATCAATCCCAGACTCATTGCACTGTTTCTCTCTCTCATCCCATCCCTGAATCAATCCCGGACTCATTCCACTGTCTCTCTCTCTCATCAGAGCCCTGTATCAATTGCAGACTTATTGCATTGTTTCTCTCTCTCATCATAGCCCTGTATCAATTCCAGACTCATTCAACTGTCTCTCTCTCTCATCATAGCCCTGTATCATTTCCAGACTTATTGCACTGTTTCTCTCTCTCAGCATAGCCCACTATCAATCCTAGACTCATTCCACTGTCTCTCTCTTTTTCTCATCATAGCCCTGTATCAATCCCAGACTCATTCCACTGTTTCTCTCTCTCATCCTAGCCCTGTTTCAAACCCAGACTCATTCCACTGTCACTCTCTCTCTCTCTCTCATCAAAGCCCTGTATCAATCCCAGACTCATTCCACTGTCTCTCTCTCTCATCATTGCCCTGTATCAATCCCAGACTCATTCCACTGTTTCTCTCTCTCATCCTAGCCCTGTTTCAAACCCAGACTCATTCCACTGTCACTGTCTATCTCACCATAGCCCTGTATAAATCCCAGACACATTCCACTGTCTCTCTCTCTCATCATAGCCCTGTATCAATTCCAGCCTCATTCCACTGTTACTCTCTCTCTCATCATAACCCTGTATCAATCCCGGACTCATTCCACTGTCACTCTCTCTCTCTCATCAAAGCCCTGTATCAATCCCAGACTCATTCCACCTTCTGTCTCTCTCTCATCATAGCCCTGTATCAATCCCAAACTCATTACACTCTCATCTGAGCCCCGTATCAACCCCAGACTCATTGATCTGTCTCTCTCTCTCTCTCATCATAGCCCTGTGCAAATCCCAGACAGATTCCACTGTTACTCTCTCTCTCACCATAGCCCTGTATCAATCCCAGACTCATTGCACTGTCTCTCTCTCTCTCTCATCATAGCCCTGTATCAATTCCAGACTCATTGCACTGTTTCTCTCTTTCATCCTAGCCCTGTTTCAATCTCAGACTCATTCCACTGTCACTCTCTATCTCATCATAGACTTCTATCAATCCCGGACTCATTCCACCGTCTCTCTCTCTCTCTCATCATAGCCCAGTATCAATTCTAGACTCATTCCACTGTCTCTCTCTTTTTCACATCATTGCCCTGTATCAATCCCAGACTCATTCCACTGTGTCTCTCTCTCATCATAGCCCTGTTTCAATCCCAGACTCATTCCACTGTGTCTCTCTCTCATCACAGCCCTGTATCAATCCCAGACTCATTGCACTGTGTCTCTCTCTCTCTCATCATATCCCTGTATCCATCCCAAACTCATTCCACTGTGTCTCTCTCTCATCATAGCCCTGTATCAATCCCAGACTCATTCCCCTGTCTCTCTCTCATCATAGACCTGTTATAATCCCAGACACATTCCTCTGTCTGTCTATCTCACATCATAGCCCTGTATCAATCCAAGACATATTACACTGTGCCTCTCTCATAATAGCCCTGTATCAATCCCAGACTCATTCCACTCTCACTCTATCTCATCATAGACCTGTTTCAATCCCAGACTCATTCCACGGTCACTGTCTCTCTCACCATAGCCCTGTATCACTTCCAGACTCATTGCACTGTTTCTCTTTCTCATCCTAGCCCTGTTTGAATCCCAGACTCATTCCACTGTCAGTCTCTATCTCATCATAGACTTCTATCAATCCCGGACTCATTCCACTTTCACTGTCTCTCTCACCAAAGCCCTGTATCAATTCCAGACTCATTGCACTGTTTCTCTCTCTCATCCTAGCCCAGGATCAATCCCAGACTCATTCCACTGTCTCTCTCTCTCTCTCTCTCTCATCATAGCCCAGTATCAATCCTAGACTCATTGCACTGTCTCTCTCTTTTTCTCATCATAGCCCTGTATCAATCCCAGACTCATTCCACTGTGCCTCTCTCTCATCATAGCCCTGTTTCAATCCCAGACTCATTCCACTGTGTCTCTCTCTCATCACAGCCATGTATCAATCCCAGACTCATTGCACTGTGTCTCTCTCTCTCTCATCATAGCCCTGTATCCATCCCAAACTCATTCCACTGTGTCTCTCTCTCATCATAGCCCTGTATCAATCCCCGACTCATTCCCCTGTCTCTCTCTCATCATAGACCTGTTATAATCCCAGACACATTCCTCTGTCTGTCTATCTCACATCATAGCCCTGTATCAATCCAAGACATATTACACTGTGCCTCTCTCATAATAGCCCTGTATCAATCCCAGACTCATTCCACTCTCACTCTATCTCATCCTAGCCCTGTTTCAATCCCGGACTCATTCCACTGTCACTGTCTCTCTCACCATAGCCCTGTATCAATCCCAGACTCATTGCACTGTTTCTCTCTCTCATCCCATCCCTGAATCAATCCCGGACTCATTCCACTGTCACTCTCTCTCATCATAGCCCTGTATCAATTACAGACTTATTGCATTGTTTCTCTCTCTCATCATAGCCCTGTATCAATTCCAGACTCATTCCACTGTCTCTCTCTCTCATCATAGCCCTGTATCATTTCCAGACTTATTGCACTGTTTCTCTCTCTCAGCATAGCCCACTATCAATCCTAGACTCATTCCACTGTCTCTCTCTTTTTCTCATCATAGCCCTGTATCAATCCCAGACTCATTCCACTGTTACTCTCTCTCTCATCATAGCCCTGTATCAATCCCAGACTCATTCCACCTTCTCTCTCTCTCTCATCATAGCCCTGTATCAATCCCAAACTCATTACACTCTCATCAGAGCCCCGTATCAACCCCAGACTCATTGATCTGTCTCTCTCTCTCTCTCATCAGAGCCCTGTGCAAATCCCAGACAGATTCCACTGTTACTCTCTCTCTCATCATAACCCTGTATCAATCCCGGACTCATTCCACTGTCACTCTCTCTCTCTCATCATAGCCCTGTATCAATTCCAGACTCATTCCACTGTTTCTCTCTCTCATCCTAGCCCTGTTTCAAACCCAGACTCATTCCACTGTCACTGTCTATCTCACCATAGCCCTGTATAAATCCCAGACACATTCCTCTGTCTCTCTCTCTCATCATAGCCCTGTATCAATTCCAGCCTCATTCCACTGTTAATCTCTCTCTCATCATAACCCTCTATCAATCCCGGACTCATTCCACTGTCACTCTCTCTCTCTCATCAAAGCCCTGTATCAATCCCAGACTCATTCCACCTTCTGTCTCTCTCTCATCATAGCCCTGTATCAATCCCAAACTCATTACACTCTCATCTGAGCCCCGTATCAACCCCAGACTCATTGATCTGTCTCTCTCTCTCTCTCATCATAGCCCTGTGCAAATCCCAGACAGATTCCACTGTTACTCTCTCTCTCACCATAGCCCTGTATCAATCCCAGACTCATTGCACTGTCTCTCTCTCTCTCTCATCATAGCCCAGTATCAATTCCAGACTCATTGCACTGTTTCTCTCTTTCATCCTAGCCCTGTTTCAATCTCAGACTCATTCCACTGTCACTCTCTATCTCATCATAGACTTCTATCAATCCCGGACTCATTCCACCGTCTCTCTCTCTCTCTCATCATAGCCCAGTATCAATTCTAGACTCATTCCACTGTCTCTCTCTTTTTCACATCATTGCCCTGTATCAATCCCAGACTCATTCCACTGTGTCTCTCTCTCATCATAGCCCTGTTTCAATCCCAGACTCATTCCACTGTGTCTCTCTCTCATCACAGCCCTGTATCAATCCCAGACTCATTGCACTGTGTCTCTCTCTCTCTCATCATAGCCCTGTATCCATCCCAAACTCATTCCACTGTGTCTCTCTCTCATCATAGCCCTGTATCAATCCCAGACTCATTCCCCTGTCTCTCTCTCATCATAGACCTGTTATAATCCCAGACACATTCCTCTGTCTGTCTATCTCACATCATAGCCCTGTATCAATCCAAGACATATTACACTGTGCCTCTCTCATAATAGCCCTGTATCAATCCCAGACTCATTCCACTCTCACTCTATCTCATCATAGACCTGTTTCAATCCCAGACTCATTCCACGGTCACTGTCTCTCTCACCATAGCCCTGTATCAATTCCAGACTCATTGCACTGTTTCTCTCTCTCATCCTAGCCCTGTTTGAATCCCAGACTCATTCCACTGTCAGTCTCTATCTCATCATAGACTTCTATCAATCCCGGACTCATTCCACTGTCACTGTCTCTCTCACCAAAGCCCTGTATCAATTCCAGACTCATTGCACTGTTTCTCTCTCTCATCCTAGCCCAGGATCAATCCCAGACTCATTCCACTGTCTCTCTCTCTCTCTCTCTCATCATAGCCCAGTATCAATCCTAGACTCATTGCACTCTCTCTCTCTTTTTCTCATCATAGCCCTGTATCAATCCCAGACTCATTCCACTGTGTCTCTCTCTCATCATAGCCCTGTTTCAATCCCAGACTCATTCCACTGTGTCTCTCTCTCATCACAGCCCTGTATCAATCCCAGACTCATTGCACTGTGTCTCTTTCTCTCTCATCATAGCCCTGTATCCATCCCAAACTCATTCCACTGTGTCTCTCTCTCATCATAGCCCTGTATCAATCCCAGACTCATTCCCCTGTCTCTCTCTCATCATAGACCTGTTATAATCCCAGACACATTCCTCTGTCTGTCTATCTCACATCATAGCCCTGTATCAATCCAAGACATATTACACTGTGCCTCTCTCATAATAGCCCTGTATCAATCCCAGACTCATTCCACTCTCACTCTATCTCATCCTAGCCCTGTTTCAATCCCGGACTCATTCCACTGTCACTGTCCTTCTCACCATAGCCCTGTATCAATCCCAGACTCATTGCACTGTTTCTCTCTCTCATCCCATCCCTGAATCAATCCCGGACTCATTCCACTGTCTCTCTCTCTCATCATAGCCCTGTATCAATTACAGACTTATTGCATTGTTTCTCTCTCTCATCATAGCCCTGTATCAATTCCAGACTCATTCCACTGTCTCTCTCTCTCATCATAGCCCTGTATCATTTCCAGACTTATTGCACTGTTTCTCTCTCTCAGCATAGCCCACTATCAATCCTAGACTCATTCCACTGTCTCTCTCTTTTTCTCATCATAGCCCTGTATCAATCCCAGACTCATTCCACTGTTTCTCTCTCTCATCCTAGCCCTGTTTCAAACCCAGACTCATTCCACTGTCACTCTCTCTCTCTCTCATCAAAGCCCTGTATCAATCCCAGACTCATTCCACTGTCTCTCTCTCTCATCATTGCCCTGTATCAATCCCAGACTCATTCCACTGTTTCTCTCTCTCATCCTAGCCCTGTTTCAAACCCAGACTCATTCCACTGTCACTGTCTATCTCACCATAGCCCTGTATCAATCCCAGACACATTCCACTGTCTCTCTCTCTCATCATAGCCCTGTATCAATTCCAGACTCATTCCACTGTTACTCTCTCTCTCATCATAGCCCTGTATCAATCCCAGACTCATTCCACCTTCTCTCTCTCTCTCATCATAGCCCTGTATCAATCCCAAACTCATTACACTCTCATCAGAGCCCCGTATCAACCCCAGACTCATTGATCTGTCTCTCTCTCTCTCTCATCAGAGCCCTGTGCAAATCCCAGACAGATTCCACTGTTACTCTCTCTCTCATCATAACCCTGTATCAATCCCGGACTCATTCCACTGTCACTCTCTCTCTCATCATAGCCATGTAATAATCCCAGACTCACTCCACTGTCGCTCTCTATCTCATCAGACTTCTATCAATCCCGGACTAATTCCACTGTCACTGTCTCCCTCACCATAGCCCTGTATCAATCCCAGACTCATTCCAGTGTCTCACTCTCTCTCTCATCATAGCCCTGTATCAATTCCAGACTCATTGCACTGTTTCTCTCTCTCATCCTAGCCCTGTTACAATCCCAGACTCATCCACTGTCACTCTCTATCTCATCATAGACTTCTATCAATCGCGGACTCATTCCACTGTCACTGTCTCTATCACCATAGCCCTGTATCAATCCCAGACTCATTCCACTGTCTCTCTCTCTCATCCTAGCCCTGTATCAATCCCTGACTCATCCAACTGTCTCTCTCTCTCTCTCTCGCATCATATGCCAGTTTCAATCCTAGACTAATTCCACTGTCTCTCTCTTTTTCTCATCATAGAACTGTATCAATCCCAGACTCATTCCACTCTCTCTCTCTCTCTCTCTCATCATAGCACTGTATCAATCCCAGACTCATTGCACTGTGTCTCTCTCTCTCTCATTATAGACCTGTATGCATCCCCAAACTCATTCCACTGTGTCTCACTCTCATCATAGCCCTGTATGAATCCCAGACTCAATCCACTGTTTCTCTCTCTCATCATAGACCTGTATCAATCCCAGACTCATTCCACTGCCTGTCTCTCACACATCATAGCCCTGTGTCAATCCAAGACAGATTACACTTTGCCTCTCTCATCATAGCCCTGTATCAATCCCAGACTCATTCCACTCTCACTCTATCTCATCATAGCCCTGTTTCAATCCCAGACTCATTCCACGGTCACTGTCTCTCTCACCATTGCCCTGTATCAATTCCAGACTCATTGCACAGTTTCTCTCTCTCATCATAGCCCTGTATCAATCCCAGACTCATTCCACTGTCTCTCTCTCTCATCATAGCCCTGTATCAATCCCAGATTCATTCCACTGTCACTCTATCTCATCCTAGCCCAGTATCAATCCTAGAATCATTCCACTGTCTCTCTCTTTTTCTCATCATAGCCCTGTATCAATCCCAGACTCATTCCACTGTGTCTCTCTCTCATCATA